>NC_142803.1:63879676-63931298 GCF_049724085.1 Artemia sp. Qi Xiang Cuo | reverse complement strand
TGATTAAGCTAGAGGAGTTTCTACTGCAAAACTTTCATTTTTATCCATGTCATATTCCTGTTAGTGTTTTTGAATTTAGATCAGTTTACCAAACGGATTATCCACTGTTTCAACACTTACAAAGTCTGTTTCGGTAAAAGTTTCATTGGTTTCCTTGGGCAGTCAAAGTTTAACACAAACATATATAAGTGAAGCACTTAGTAATCTGATATCTTGAAGAACAGGTACAAAGGACAAAGATTAGATAATCATATGCTGTAATCTCAATCTTACTTCTCTATTCCCTGGAACCAAAGCACCAGTGTGACAGATGCACGGCATTTGAGTTGAAGAATTGTGAGCACACATTAAAAAAAGAAAAAGCTAGGACTGAGAATGGCAGTATCTAGGACAGAGCCAAACCTAGTTCAAGGGTGTTTATAATGGCAATTCATGACCTTGAATCTACAATGTTTTGCCCAGGATTATTTAAATAAAGATAAGAAATTATATATAAAAAAACAAGTTTTTTAGCTGAAAGTAAGGAGCAACATCAAAAGTTAAAACGACAGAAAACATTACGTATATGATTGGGTTCATCCCCTAGTCAATACCTCGCTCTGTAAGCCAAAGATTATTCAGTACTTTCATAAGAGCTATTTATTCTAATTAACTGCATTTGTGATTAAGGGGTATTTTTTAAAGAATTGGAACAAAATTCGAACTTTAGTTGAAAGAGCAAGGTATTGACTAGGGGGCAAACTCTCCAATATTCGTAATAAAAATATAAGAATATAGAGGATTGTTACGTAAGTTAATTCGTAAGTTACGTATATTTATTACTAATAAAAACGTTTGTAAATAAAATTAAACAGGTTTCAAGAAAGCCATTTAACCAAATAAAAGTAAAATTAATATTAATTTTTTTACTTAATTATTCATTTACGGTGAGCCAAAATCGAAACCTGCATTTATTCAAAAACATTCAAAAATTAAATAAAAAAAAATTTAACTGAAAGTAACGAACGATGTTAAAACTTAAAACGAACAGAAATTATTCCGTATATGAAAGGGGCTGTCCCCTCCTCAATGCCTCGCTCTTTACGCTAAAGTTTGACTTTCTCACAACTTTTTTTTAAACAATGAAAAACTTTAGCGTAAAGAGAGAGGCAGTGAGGAGGGGACAGCCCCTTTCATATACGGAATAATTTTTTTCCATTTAAGTTTTAATGTCGTTCCGTGCTTTCA
This sequence comes from Artemia sp. Qi Xiang Cuo, assembly GCF_049724085.1. Classification (NCBI taxonomy): domain Eukaryota; kingdom Metazoa; phylum Arthropoda; class Branchiopoda; order Anostraca; family Artemiidae; genus Artemia; species Artemia sp. Qi Xiang Cuo. The sequence goes on along the minus strand of NC_142803.1, from coordinate 63,930,071 downwards.
GTTAAAAAAACTTGTTTTTTTATTATTTAATTTCCAATAGAAATGGTTGTTATATTTGTAATCAGCATAAAAAGGCATCAAATGGCGTATTCACTTTATTCCTAACTCAATCATATGATTTGGTATATATTTACCAAGCCTAGGAGTCCAGCTAGACATAAAAAACATATTAAGAAAACAAGGTAAAATTCTACTTTAGTTACTTTTGACTATCTTGGAAAGGGGCTGGGTTAAGAAAATGAAGCTTTAGAAATATTTAAAAAAACTTCTAGAGTAAAATTTTTGAAAACTTTGAGTTTGGGGGGAAGGGGGATTTCGAAAACATATTCCCATGACATAAATTGTCCTCTAAAGTTGGTTCTGATATTTGTAGCGCTCTATGTCTTAGCGCTTTACAAATATTTAAAAAAGCCTCTAAAGTAGAATTTTGGAAAATTTTGAGTTTGGGGCAAAGGGGGATTTCAAAGACATCTTCCCATGACATAAATTGTCCTCTAAAGTTGATTCTGATGTTCTTTTCCCCCCTCTCAACCCCAACTTAAAATTAATTTCTTCCCCTTACGTGTCTTTCACTGTACTATACAGACTCAGAGATCCTGAGGCCTCCTTCCGAGCCTACCACTGCTGTATTGTTTGGTCATTTAACCTTTCTTTTACCTTAACAACCGTTGTATCCGAATTCAATCTCTGACCTTCGTTCTAAAAATACGAATATCCTACTTTATCTAAAATTTTCTTAATTTTTTGTGGCCACCCTACCTCTATCTTATCCTTCAACAAACTAAAATACACTTCTTTCGCGAGCCTGTTTTTACTTCTTAAAATTTGTATCCAAAACTTCACAATTCGTATTAACCTATCTTTTCTTAACATATTTAGTCCTTAATCCCCCTCTAGTACAATATTGTGAGTAGATTTATGGGCCCTAAGAGCTATCTTAAAATGATTTCTTTGCCTTCTCTCCAACTCCCCACTTTCTCTAAAACCCCACAGCTCACACCCGTAATGAATAACAGGGAGGTGTGTAGTCTTAAATAAATATATATGCATTGCTAAGTCCCTAATCTTTCCAACCTCGTTTTTTAAAATTAAATTCATGCACATATTTCCCTTTTTGTACTCTATACTGAACATCCTGTGCATACTTACCATTCCAAAAACACTTAACTCCTAAATACACGAATTCAATTAAGGCTAAAAGGAACATAAATTACCAAAAACAAGCCAAGGGCTAACACCCCCTAGGTTTGCTAAAGTATAGTGTCCTTTCAAGCACTGTGTTTTCATTTGTCATATAAAAAAGAAAAAAAAAATCACCACATTAACCAAGATCACTAAAGAATTAATGAAAGTAGATAGACTGTATATCATACGATAATATTCGTTTTTTGAAGTTTTGGAAACTTAGGATTTAAGAATGTTATAAATAGAAAACCTTTGAAAGGTATTTTGTTTTAAGTGCAGGACAAATGACACTCTGGTCTCAAGAAAGGTTAGGGGTGTTAGGCCTATAATTGTGTGTGGTAATATATGTTAATTTTAAGTTTAATTTAACTCTGTTAATTTTAAATTCTTTATTGCAATTTCTGGTCATTTTAGGTCTTTTTTTCATTGATAAAGATTTCTAGTATGTTTCATTGTTTGTTTTAATATATGCTTGTGTTGTGGTTCCTTTAACTCATTGATATAAATTAATGTTAGTCTTATGCACGAAATGTTCTTTCGCTTTGTAGCAGATCATCTCTGTTGTAACTTAGCTCTTTACTTTTCCTTGGAAAATTTCTTTAAAAAAACCATTCTCAAATTCTTTTTTATATTTAGTTTGACAATAAGTTTAAAATTCTTAGTCACTGTTGGAACCAAGCAGCTAAGGCACACAACATCCTTGGTTTGATCAAGAATTTTCGGACAAGTCACCAACCGAAAGTTATCAAAAACCTTTACACAGCCCACTGACAAGATAAACCAAGACACAAAACTACAAAAATATTCCATGTCATATTTCCCAAGGACAAAATTCAAAAGTGCACTTTGAAACATCAACAGAATGTAACACCGACGAAAAAAATCATGACACAACACTAAAAAAATATTCCATGTCATGCATTTCAACGAAAAAATTTCCAAAATTCACTTTGAAACAAAGTTTTTACAGAACGTGTTGTCGTAGAAGCTTCAAAAAGGGCTCATTCAAATAGAAATTACAATGGCTAGTGCCCTTTTTAATAGTCGAAAGTAATTGGAAGGCAACTGACACCCTTTCCACGCTCACCATTTCCCCAAACACATCCAATCAAAATTTTTAGAAAGCCATTTTGTTCCACGAAGTTAAAGTTCAGGAAATTATACCTTTGAGCAGGACACTCCCCCCACAGTCTTCAGGGCAAGGGTTATAAGTTATGCCCGAGGGGCATATAAGTTTTTATTGAAATCTTTGTCGTAGAAACTTGAAAAAGGGCTCATTCGATTTGGAATTTTCAAAGATCTAGTGCCCTTTTTAATAGTCGAAAGTGATTTGAGGGCAACTAGCCCCCCTATCTCGCTCTTTTTTTCCCCAAACACATAGAATCAAAATTTTTAGATAGCCATTTTGTTCAGTTTTGTGGATTTCCAGATAGAAATTATTTTTTTGAGGAGGACACTCCCCAACAACCCTCAGGTCAAGGGTTGTAAGTTATGCCTTGGGGGGGATAAAAGGTTTTTATAGAACGTGTCGTCGTAGAAACTTCTAAAAAGGCTAATTCGATTGGAAATTGAATTGGCTAGTGCCTTTTTTAATTGTCGACAGTGATTGGAAGGCAACTAACACCCTTTCCACGCCCATCATTTTCACAAACTTATCCAATCAAAATTTTAGATAGCCATTTTATTTCACGCCGTTTAAAGTTCAGGAAATTATACCTTTGTGCAGGATACTCCCCCCCCCCCAAACAGTCTTCTGGACAAGGGTTTTAAGTTATGCTCGGGGGCATATAAAGTTTTTATTTAAATCTTTGTCGTAGAAACATGAAAAAGGGCTCATTCGATTGGAAATTCAAAGGGCTAGTGCCCTTTTTAATAGTCGAAAGTGATTTGAGGACAACCGACCCCTCTCTTACTCCCAACTTTTTCTCAAACATCCAATTCAAATTTTTAGAGAGCCGTTTTATTCATCGTTGTTGAAAGTTTTGGAAATAAGATCTTTAAGGATGACAACCCATCCCCCCCGCTACAACACTCAAGGCAAGGGTTGTAAGTTAGTCCTTGGGAGCATGTAAGGTTTTGCTAAAAAGCGATGTTGTCAAAACATCAAACAGGGCTCATTCAACTGAAAATTGAAAGGGCTAGTTGCTTTTTAATAGTCAAAAATGATTGAAAGGCAGCTAACCCCCCTCTCACACCCAGAATTTCCCCAAACACATTAAATCAAAATTTTGAGATATCCATTTTGTTCAATGTAGTCCAAAGTTCTGGAAATTAGGTCTTTTTGGATGATAGACCCACCAGAGCCCTCAGTGCAAGGTTGTAAGTTATACCCTGGGGGCATATAAGTTTTATATAGAAAGTTGTCGTAGAAATTTCAAAAGGGCTCATTTGATTGGAAATTGCCCTTTTTAAAAGTAGAACGTGAGTGGAGAGTAATTAACCTTCCTCACACGCCCACCATTTCCCCAAACACATTCAATCAAAGTTTAGAGACAGCCATTTTGTTCAAAGTAGTTTAAAGTTCTGGAAATTATGTATTTAAGGAAGACAAACCTTTAAAAATCATCTATAAAGCTGACTTTGAGTCCAAGAAGACGACATATTTTTTGATAGTCAAGGTTTTGCTTGAATTACCTTAAGTGCAGATTTACTGGATTTACTGGAAATGAAAAAGTGTTTAGATAGCTAAACTTGTTACTTACTACGATTAATAGAAATTCAAGGATGCTAATCTTAACTCTTCTAGGAGAAAAAGAATCCGGAAACACAATTTGAAAACTTAGGAAGGGATGTTAAGAGCTTGGAATCAAGTATTTTTGAGTACATTTGGATTGGCGAACGGCAAGTGAATAACCGGTCTGAACAGACTGTGAATGACAGCATTCATCCATCATAAAATACAAGCCACCCTGAAAACTCAACTCGATTCAATAATAGGAAATCGCTTATGATTCGTTTACACATTGCCGAAATCCATGCGGAAATCCGTCCGTTTCTGTTCGAATTAGGGCTAAAATAACGCTGCGTTTTAAGGCAAAGGTTTCAAGTTATTGCAACAGCATGACCTATGTTCTTACCCTCTTCTGAAAGTTGTTGAGCAATAGAGAGCCAAATGACACCGTTTTTCTTAGTTTTCTTATAGCCTGGGTGCGCAGGATCATAGAAGCTGGTTGTAGCCTTGAAGCAAAGTTATAAGATCGTGTAGTTTTGTATATTCTATACTCATAATTTTATTCTTTTAAAAATCTTGCCAAGATTCTGTCCTGATTTGGCCAAAACATTGCGGAAGGCCAGAGATTTTTTATAGCATGAAAGCGGACGGAATTTACGAACGGATTGCTAAATCCGCATGAATTTCCGCAATGTGTAAACGAACCATTAGCTTTGGATGCAAGGTGCAAAGAATTTTTAGGATGATCTCCCGCACTTCGCACCCCACTGCTGTAGAGCCGGGAAAAGAAAAAGTACAGTCCCAAAAATTACAGCACAAAATTATACTTTTGGGACTGTTAAAGAGGTGATTTATGTTAATAGGGACAAAATGAAGGAAGAACTGACTGTTTCTGTAAGCTATAACTTCTTAGGCAATAGTTGAAAGTGAAACACAATGGAATTTTCAAGCCGAAAAAGCACCAGTGGGACAGATGCATGGCACTTAAGTTGAAGAATTGTGAGCCCATATTAAAGAAAGCAAAAACTAGGACTGAGAATGACAGTGACAAGGACAGAGCCAACGCTAGTTCAAGTGTGTTTATAATGGCAACTCATGACCTTGAATCTAAGTTGCTTTGTCAAGACATAACATTTTTGTCTCTTTACTTCAAACAGAAGGTGGTTTGGCATAGCTGCACTTTAGACGATCTTGTGAGTTTGGACGTACTGAATATAGTTTGGATTGACACTTAAGGACAGTTAAATCCATTCGAATTCGTTTCATATGTTATTGAAAAGTTGGAAGACCTGCTATGGTCATACCCAAACGCTGAGGCGATTATTATGTGAAACAATGGATGTTCATAAAAAAAACAAGAATGGAGTGTTTTATAATGCACTTGTCCATTTAGTTACTATATATGAGTGGATGAGTGACAGTGATGCAGAAGAATCTGGAAAAAGGGCACAAAAAATGATAGTGGAACACTCTGCACCAGAAATTCAGAACTCAATATGAAGATGAAGACAATTACAATCCAAATATTTTTACATCTGAGATGAAGGATGCCTGGTGTAATCTTTACCTTTCTCGAGCAAAACCATGAATCAATCAATGATGTAATTCATGGACTTCATATAATTCATGGACTACCCAAGATTGAAGTATCACCGTGATTATAAAATTTGAAGTAAAAAAGAGAGACTTATGTGTCAACACGACTGTTATTTAAATACAAGTCAAATGGATATGTTTAATATGACCTCTGCCATACCCACATGGACTATTATACCAAAATAGGTTGTGAAAGAACAAAAACTTTGACTACGTCAATTTCACAAAGGAGCCCTTAGACTTTTGGCGTGTCAGATAAATGACCCCTTAGAATTTCTGGGTGCGTTGTCAGAAGATATTCGTGCCTTTTGTAACACTGTTAAATGTAAGTTATCCTTCTATTTGACATTAAAGAAATTTCTTTTTCTTAGAACAGCAAAATGATTTTTTATTAAGTAAAATTAGCCAGGTTTTAAAATTTAAGCAATAGCCTACAATCTTATTATACCATATACTCCTTGTAAACACACTTTTCTAGTCCTTTAGAACTTTTGAAAGCCACGTAAAAAGTTCTATTTTTATACTGACTTATGCACACTTCGTACATTTTGAATCATTGAACAGAGTGCATTATTACATGTTCAATTTCCAATCAAATGACCCTTTTTTGAAGTATAAGCAAATGACAGTGTTCAAATGTGAATACAGGAGCAACCGGCTCCATAGTAACCGAAACTCTACCAAACGGAATTTTGATACCAATAGACAAATCAAAAGAATCTGATTTTTATCCTGATTTTAAACATATAAGTTTCATCAATTTTAGTCTTACCCACGAAAGTGACGCGCCTGAGAAATTTGTCATATTTTAAAAAAAGGAGCAAACTCAAAGAATTTGAATGTAAATCCACCCATTAGATTCAGCACATCAGAGAACCCTACTGTAGAGGTTTCAAGCTCCTATCTACAAAAATAGGGAATTCTGTATTTTTTGCCGGAAGAATGATCACAGATTCGTATTTATTTTTTCCCAGGGGTGATCGTATCGACCCAGTGGTTTTAGAATGTTGCAAGAGGGTTCATTAAAAAGGAAATGAAAAGTTTTAGTTTTATGACCAAAAAATTGAATTGCCACCAAGCCCCCTCCCATGCTAATTTGTTTCCTAAAGTTACCAAATAAAAATTTCGAGACATCCATTTTGCTCAGAATAGTCGAAAAACTTAATAACTATGTCTCTGAGGACGACTCAACCCCCAAAAGTCCTCTGGGGAAGGACTTCAAGTTATGAACTTTGCCCACTGTTTACACAACGGTATGGGTTATTACGAAGTTTAGGGACGTTTTTGAATTTTTTCATGCCTGGGTGGGAGGTTCGATGGGAGGAGGTTGCGTGGGAAGATCTTTCCATGGAGGAATTTTCCATTGGAGAAGAGAACCTCCATTTGGATTTCCTAGCATTATTTAAAAAACAATCAGAAATTAAATAAAAAAAAAATTTCAACTGAAAGTAAGGAGCTAAATTAAGACTTAAAACGAACAGAAATTACATTTATTGATATCAAATCGTAGCAATTACGCCTCGAATTATTACGACAAAATTCAGCAACAAAAAACGGGTTTTGATTTTAATAGAGCAGTTAAAAAAAATAATTAAAGTCAAATCAACACTTTTAATTAAAAAACATTTCCAATATTTCAGCTCCATGCCTGGGAGCCTTTCTCAACAAGGAGAAAACAGCAAAAAAAGTTTTTAAGAAAACATACATAAACTAAACTAAAACGACAAATAAATACAACGATAATGAAAAATATTATAAATAAACAAACAAGATACTAATTCACATTACAAAGAAACTTCAAGCACTGACGTTATAACAACATGAACAAAGGCGAATGTCTCTAGTGAAACCATGGGCTGCTCTCCTCTTAACATTCAGTGTATAAATGGGAATGTACTAAAAGTGAAGACTATATTTACTTCAACAAACCAATAAATTTCCCCTACCCCCCTCACCCTTAACCAAATCTCACAGGCTAATCAATCAATTCATGAATCATAAATTGGATGGATTTTTTCGTTGCTAGTTTAGCTGCAGTCCGTGGACCTTTCTCAGATTTTCCCTCATTCTGACCTTTGTTTGCAAAGGATATCAATTGTTTCAGGACAATTATTTAAATCAATACTGGTTTAATATTTTACCTGCGTTTAAATCAAACTAATTATAAATTGAATTTATTTTAAAATCCTTTTCATCTCTATTGATACTAATACCCACATATATAACCTTTTTTATTTCTATAATTTCTCTGAATCTTTGTACAAGTTCTACTGACGTATCTACAATTTGTTTTTATAATTTTATAACTGTGTATAAGAGATTTTTTTGTGATTCATGTGAATTTTTTGTTATTTTATGTAAAAAATAGTACCAGAAAATCAGTTTATTATCGTGTCCGGACAAATTTGATTTTTCCACCGTACAATTTGGGCTTATAGGAGTAGTGATATGAGGATTCAAGCACCATTACTTTTATATATCTTAAACCATTGAAAAAAAATCACCAATCGTGATACCCTAAAGATGTATTGTGCAAAATTGAAGCAATTGGAATCAGTCATTGAAATGGAAAGCCAAAATTTATCGACGAACAAAATTTGACTTACTTTTAAACAGATAAATAAACCGACAATATTTAACGAAAAAAAAAGACCGTTATCTGTCCAACACAAAGCACGAGCAAGGAAAAATTTTTGAACAAGGAAAAGAATTCCTTCAACATGAGGAAAAGAATTCCTTCAACATGAGGAAAAGAATTCTTTTCCTTAATTGAAAAGATTTTCAATGGAGTTATTTTTCATGGGTTAATTTTTCATGGAGGAAGAGAATTTCCATGAAGGGGGTGCTTGATTTTCAAGCATTATTTAAAAAACATAATTTATATAGAGGTGCGCACGAAGCTTAATTTATTTTATTTTATTTAATTTTTGAATGAAGTGTTAATTTTAAGTGTTAATTTATTATCTATTGAATGAAGTGTTTATTTGTCTGGCAATTTTGATTGAAGGACTTTGCGTACTTGTTGTTATATAGTTTAGAATAATTTTATGGCCTGTTGATTAGCGGTTATTATTTTTATTTATTTTTTTACTCTTTGTATTCGGAGGAAATAAAAAGTTTGAATTGAATTAAATTGAATTACCATAAGCAACTTGAAGGTGTATAAACAGCTCATTTGGGGTGTGATTAATCATTCGAGGTGTCATTCGGGGCTCAGTTTTTATGATTTAATGTCAATATACTTAAATTATGTTTGCTTTAAGTTATAATGTAGCTCCTTACTTTCAATTGGAAAAACTTGTTTTTTTTTAAATTTATGAATTCCTGGTAAAACTGATTTCCTGGTATGATTTCTAAGATGAAATAACAAAAAATCCACATGAATTAGGAGAAAATCTCTTATATGTAGCTATAACATTTAATTACCATAAGCAACTTGTAGATGTATAAACAGCTCATTTGGGGTGTAATTAATCATTCGGGGTTTCATTTGGGGCGTAATTGTTATGATTTAATGTCAATATACGTAACTTATGATCGTTTTAAGTTATAATGTAACTCCTTACTTTCAATTGAAAAACTTGTTTTTTCATTTAATTTCTGAATTCCTGGTAAAACTGTTTTCCTGGTATGATTCCTGAGATAAAATAAAAAAAATCCACATGAATCAGAAGAAAATCTCTTATACGTAGCTATAAGATTTAATTACCATATGCAACTTGAAGTTGTACAAACAGCTCAGTTGTTATAATTTAATGTCAATATACTTAACTTATGTTCTTTTTAAGTTATAATGTAGCTCATTACTTTCAATTTAAAAAACTTTTTTTTATATTTAATTTCTGAAATTCAGGTAAAACGGATTTCCTGGTATGATTTCTTAGATAAAATAACAAAAAAATCACCATGAATTAGAAGAAAATCTATTATATGTAGCTATAAGATTTAATTACCATAAGCAACTTGAAGGTGTATAAACAGCTCATTTGGGGTAAATAATCATTCGGTATGTCATTTGGGGCGTAATTGTTATTATTTAATGACAATATAAATAACTCATGTTCGTTTTAAGTTATAATGTAGCTCCTTACTTTCAAAGAAAAAATTTGTTTTTTATTTAATTTCTGAATTCCTGGTAAATCTGTTTTCCTGGTATGATTCCTGAGATAAAATAAAAAAAAATCCACATGAATCAGAAGAAAATCTCTTATGCGTCGCTATAAGGTTTAATTACCATAAGCCGCTTAAAGGTATATGAATAGCTCATTCGAGGTGTAATTAATCATTCGGGGTGTAATTTTTGTTATTTAATATAAATATACTCAATTTCTGTTTGTTTTAAGTTTTAATGTAGCTCCTTACTTTCAATTGAAAAAGCTTGTTTTCTTATTTAATTTCTGATTGTTTTTTAAATAAGTATTGAAAGTTAAGCACCCTCTTCATGGAAATTATCTTCCTCCATGAATAATACCTCAATGGAAATTCTTTTCCATAGAGGAAAAGAATTCTTTTTTCATGTTGAAGGAATTTTTTTCTTTGTTCAAACATTTTTCCCTTGTTCATTCTGTGTGGTGGATCGATATCAGTTGGTCTTTTTTTTTGTTAAATATTGTCGGTTTATTAATCTGTTTAAAAGTAAGTCAAATTTTGTTCTTACTTTAAGAAGGTTCCGCTGACCCCAGTCCACTATAACACCATGCGATACAGTTAAATCTTTGTGAAATATTACAATGATCTCTATCGTTTTTATTCTTTAGTTTATTTTATCCTGACGAAATTTTATCAGACAACTTTATTTTGCTAATTATGACTAAGAGACATCATATTTGGGCTTTGCCCACGAGAGCTATGTCTTGTTTTTGAATTAAATTAATTTGAATTTGAAATTTGACAATCAAGATGATTATTTGAATAAGATCTCACTTGCCTATTTCGTACTTAGCTATTAATAGTTGTGAGGTATTTGTACTACTATTATTGATATTTATGAAACTACTTCTAGCCATTCCCTTTCATTCCAAAACGTGGAGCTCTTAACGTGGAAAATCAGGAATTTACTGAATAAATACATTGATGACTTCACCAAAATGAAGTTACAACTGTCAGCAGATGAAACCAGTTGATTCTCAGCTACTTTCTTGCTCCTCGCAAGGCGTCTTCCATAGCGACAGGTCTTTTATACCATGGAGTTCTCTTAGTTTTACGCTAGAAACCCCTGATGTCACGAGGGACATGTTCGGTGATTGATAATGATGTGGTTTCTGATTGTGAAGATTCTGCAGGAATGGCTAAAGAGGCAGTTGCTGCAACTTTTCGGAGACTTTAGAGCTTTTTAGACAAGCTATTTAACAATCTCAATTCACCCTTTTTGTTGCTACAAATAGGTCCAACTCAGTTGACGAAGGGACTGCCTGTATGGGAAATATATTTGATACCAGCTCGGTTGAATTGACGATCGGAAAATCTAATCAACTTGGACACTTGGCTGATCTTGCAAATTGGGGCTGTTTTCAAAATTTGCCACGTGGCTCAGTTCTCGACGTGTGCAAAATATGGTTAGATCGTTGTTTTTCAACGTAAATGCAGATCCTAAGCATTCCCCTATTAGTGTATTACAGAATATTTAATTATTTTTTGAGCCGTCAGCGCTGTATGATGGCATTCCCAAATTTCTTCACTTATTATTGTGCTGTATTTGCAAGACTTCATGCGAATATGTTGTAGAGGGTAGAGCCAGTATTATGGACAGACTTGCTCGCGACCGTGCTGTTAGTTCTGACACTCTTCACAATGAGTTAGTTATCCGGTGGCAAAGTCCCCCCTATTAATGAGAAATGTAAACCTTTCATTGACGCTGCCTTGTACGTTCACTTAGGTTCAACGGAAGAAATGGCAGTTCTTCCACTCGAAAAAAAAACCGTTACAAAAAAACTATCGTCAAATATGTTTAGCTTAAATTTACTTATGACAGCTCTATTCTGTATATTGTTTTCCCTAAACCTCGTAAAAAATACGTGTTTCCGCAAAAGGGTAAACAAATTTACGTGGATAATTAATGTTCTGCTGATGCAATTATTTTCAATTGATCAAAAGAACTAAATTGATTCAATGTAGCAACAACCATTCTCAGGTTTCGCTGCCTTTCATTAGGAGGCACAGATGAACAAATGCGTCTTTCCACAAAAATTTGAGCAACTATGCTATTTGGGGGGGATGAGCTTGAAAGGTAAACAGTATAATAATAATAATAGAGCAGGATAATAAAAGAGGATTATGCACAATAAAATTTTATTCTATTAAGGAGATAAAAGGGGTGACATCCGTGACAAGGGCTACCCTCATGTGCCACATATAATAAAAGTTCCCGGTGGAGATACCTTGACCACGTATGGAAAATCCCTGGCCACCGAATGCAGTTCTTCTCCGGCAACCATCGGGTAAACTCCGCAGAGACATATTGAGACACACCTCACAAATTGGATTTGCCATAAAAATCTTGACTGAATAACTATCCCTTCCTGAGAACTGCAAATACGTTCTTTTGACCATTTAGATGCACATTTGTATTGTGATTCAACTAAACGCCCTTTTGAAGCGCTAACCCTAATTATCGAATAAATATACTATTTTTAAAACTATCATCTATTCTTTTAACTCATAGAATGACGCCTTGCCATAATTATTAGTTAAATGTCCCTTTTTGTTCCTCCTAGCCTGTTCTTCTTTTTTTCCGTAATAATCTTTTACGTTCGAATGAAACAGGCATCCATTTGGGCATTTTAACGCCCATTCTTTACGGAGGATCGAATGTTAATTTGGTTCAATTTGTTTTAGGGTTGTTTTTAAGTTTTAGCCCTGTTCTTTGTTTATTTATTTTTTTTTTATTTACTTCTTTGCATGTCTTTTATCTCCAATTGATCAATGTCCTTTTTCTTTTCTAGGTTGAAAATTAGAGCTGAGCAGTAAATTTTGAACTTAATTCTGTGTAGTCTGTATACTGTTGCCATCATTTTGTGTAATGGCGTGTATTTTTACATAAAAAGTCGTTGCAACAGACATGGCTTCTTGTAATTATAAAGTTAAAATAAAAATCAAGGGTTTTCAACCTTAAGTTTGTCTCATTTTACGTATAATTTTTATTTATGCATTTTTTTTTCTCCCCGTTATTACATTTTGAAAGAAATTGAATCCTTTACTTTTTTCCAATAAATTATCTTGTTTGCTCATCCCTCGCTAAAACGAATTTACTGCTCATTCAAGCTATTCTGATTCTTGTACAGCTTCTGCTCCTCAGCCAAGAAATCGTATCCTGAGTTAACAAGCAAGTAAACAAGAAAACAATTCGAAACATTTTATTTTCTCTTTATCTAAATAAATATTGAAAGGAATGTTCAAGTACAACTTTATAATTTGTATTCTTTTAGCTTATCATATACTTACTACTTGCCTGTTCCTAGACTCGAGAATTATTTAAGGAACCATTATAAAAAGGTTGAGTCAGTTGGGAAGGTGATCTTGCTCAAAATCATGGTCCTGGAATCCTATTATGTTTTTTTTATGTTAGAAAAAGAAGCACCGTATGTTTACGCCAATTAATATATACTACTAAATTAATATAATAATTATAATATAGATAAAATAGACCAATCCTTTGAATATCATTTTAGAGCAATCAATTGGCAAAGCACTACTTTCAGTCTCAAGTTTGATAACTTAAGAACTTTACTTAAAATTTTGACGCTTGGAAACCCAACGCTAGAAATGTCCTGCTACGTACTCCTGAATATTGCTAAAACGAAACTATCAACGAATCACCATCACCAACGAATCACCGTCAAACGAATCACCATCAACGCTTGACTCAAGCTTCAAACAGGGTCCTTGACGGTCAATTATGGTTTAATCAGTTGATTGATGGAAGCATTTGATCAAAATGGTTGACCGTCTAGGATTTGCTTTACCAAATAGCAGTAAAGATGTCAAATATTATTTCTGGGAATATAAAGGAATTTGTTAACGTGGCTGTATGCCATCAGCCAGCAATGACACATGTTCCAAGCTGAAAACTCGGAGTAGCGACGAATTCTGTTAGGAGGTAGGGTGTAATTATTACATTTTCAATTTTAGTATTATCGTGTCTTGGATCTCACCTCTCTTGGGTTGAACTTTGCGCCATCAACTACTTTATGGCCAAAATAAATATATAATAATTTTTTAATTTAAATGTACTAACGAGAGGCGGTGGGGAGTGTGGACACATTGGGAAGGTTACTTATAAATGAACCTGGTCACTTATTTACTCAAGTTTAAAATCAAGTCTAAAGTTTAAAATCTTTACTGATAGCTTCCTGAATGGCTTCAGTGCTAATGAAAACGATTTTCATGTACAAAGAAACGTTTCGCTTTGAATCTTTCTTTTTATGCCATCTATAAATAATGCTTGAAGTAGCTGACATGCTAACCCTTATTACTGCAGGGAATTGTTACACTTCAAGGTTTGTAGGTCAAATATAGTAATATTTTAAACCAATGAAAATTCTGCAGAGAAAATTATGCTATTAAAATGAATTGTGAAACATTTGAAAAAGGGTTTTTCACTCACGAAGCTGAACAAGAAGCTACTTCTGTTTGACAAATATGTTTTTCGAATTTTCTTCTGAGTTTCTGCCCTGTTGACAGCCGGGCTGCACAGATTAACTTGTGACTTCTTTCAAAATCCTCACCAACTGTCCCTAAAAGTAAGGACTCATACTTTTAAAAGATTCAAAGTTACCCCTGAAACTTGGTTTAATGTCCTAATCTCTTGCTGAGTTACCTCATATATCCCATTTTGACAACTATAACGGACATTGTATATTCCAATTTGGTATAATAACAATCACCTTATATTGTCAGGAAATATTTACTTTATAAACTCAGACGTTCCTGAGATAACACAAACGTACTTTTTCCGACCTTCATGTAAAGGGGTTTCTTGATTTTGTTTGGCCCCTCCTGACCATTTTATGGGTAGTTGCAATTGAATACCAGTAAGAGTTTCTGAAATATTGCAGTTACGCCATTTTTAGATTTATTTCAACATATGCTGGCAGTTTTGCTGAATTTTCTATATAAATTCACTTACGAATACCTGAGAGACCCTTAGAAGATTGAGTCAGTTGGAAAGGTGATCTTGGTGGTCAACAAATCCTGGGATTTGGACTTGTCACTACATTGCATCTGAGCGGCTATTGGTCTATATTACTAAAATCATAGAAGTATAATTATAAATTAATCTAATATTTCAAAAATTTAGTATATAAATCTATATATACAAATATTCTATCAAGTATATCTGGTTATAGATTCCCCACTTTTGATGATATTTAGGAAATAGGCTGTGCTGTATCTTTAGCTAATTTTGAACGAAAAAGGTATATTTAATAAATAGTGTAGGGACTTTTGAACAAGAAACCAAGCTATGATGCCCATTGTTGTTGTAAGGCTTGCTGACCAAGTGCCATCTTTCTTTAAAGTATTTTAATCAGCATCTGAAGCTACAACAAGAAGTAGGGCACGTTAAAAACAAGGAAAAAATGAAACAAGTCCTCCTCAATTATGGTACAATTTGGCAATATAATCTATTTCTGGTATTCCAGCCCAAAAAATGCTGAAAATCAAGACATAGAGAAAAAACACAATTGTTCAATTTAAAAGGTGAATCACATAATAATTAAAGGAAATTGAAAGAGGAAATCTATGAAAAATACTTTCCTAATTCAAAATTCGCAAAACGTCAAAAATTTGCAAGAGGTCTTTTCAGAAGTTCAGCAAACTTCGATCCTGTAAACAATTGGGTGTTATTAGTCAAAATAAGGGTTTGGGCACAATTTTAAGACAATCAGAGATATTAGGTCCCTTCACTGATGGAAGCCACAATTTTCTAAAGCTTTTTGAACTGTTAGTTGTTATTGCTTAGTTTCTCCTTGGGGTTGTATCCTCCCACTGCGGTTGCAGTGATTCATACAAATTTATCGGAGATCAATTTTATAAATGTACCTTATTTTATTTCTCAGTCCCCCTTCTGTTGACACCTCTCTGTTGATGCTGCCATTGCTGCACTTGGTATGGGGTCTTGAGCTCAGCCTATAGGAACTCGTCTACAAGATAACTCCATTTTTCTTTCTTTATCACTTCAGAAATAAGCGGCTGGCTAGTTCTCCGGCAGATCTTACTATTACTGACAGTTGATCACAGACCAATATTTAGCATAAAACCACAGTTGCGTACATTAACATACACATATTTCGTCTCTAAGTATTCAAGCTATCAGAAGCAAGATTGCGACATTTAGCACGAAAGTGCTATTTTAGCACTTTAATATATTGTTATATTATTATTATATAATTATATAATATAATTATTATATAAATTGTAATATATATTATATTATTATAATAATATATTATTATTATTATACTATAATATATTGTTATGTATAGCACGTGCTCAGAGTTGCCATCTGTAGCAGGAATGTGCTATTGTACTTTGTGACTCTAGCACCGTAAATAGCTGTGTAGCACGGAAAATTTGGGCAATTGTAGCACTTTAAGAGCAGACCGTGGGGATAACCCTGATCAGAAGCCGTTTCTGCATGAGCAAGATATCAAAATCCCAGAATTTATTAGCTTTTGAAGCATTATGTTTATAGTCTCGAAAAATTAAACCTGAAATTTCCTGAGGACATTGATATTTCCTAACTATTGCTTACTCAAAATTGCTGGTTAAGTTTCATTCCTTACATCTTAAAAGCGGTACTAATTGTGGTAGAGATCTGATAACCTCCGCAACTTGCATATCTTGGTGGCATTATACCTGGATGATAAGGGTTGAATGTTTGGTCACAGACACATTACGAGAAACCAGATGACCTATTCCTGTTCCATGTTAGAATGTTTCGATACTAACAGTTGGAAGGGATAGGGATAAATTGCAGATCAAAAATTTCTTATTGGTCATTTAGCATTCAAAATGAAAGAACCTAAGGTTGATTAGTATTTGAATTTCAAAATCGGATAGCTTATGATTTAATATTAATATACGTAATTTCTGTTCATTTTAAGTTTTAATGCAGCTCCTTACTTTCAATTGAAAAAGCTTGTTTTCTTATTTAATTTCTGATCTTTTTTTAAATAATGCTCTGAAATGCACCCCTTTCACAGAAATTCTCTTCTTCGATGAAAAATAAACCCATGAAAAATAATTTTCCATAGAGGAAAATAATTCTTTTCCTCATGTTGAAGCAATTCATTTCCTTGTTAAAAATTTTTTTCTTGCTTATTCTTTGTGTTGGATAGATATCAGTTGGTCTTTTTTTTCGTTAAATTTTGTCGGTTTATTCATCTGTTTAAAATTAATTCAAATTTTGTTCGTCTGTAAATTTTTTAGTTTCAATTTCAATGATTGATTCCAATTTCTTTAATTTTGCACAGTACATCTTTTGGGTATCACGACTGGTGATTGTTTTTTAATGATTTAAGATATATAAAGTAATGATGCTTGAATCCTCATCACTACTCCTATGTGCACTTATTGCATGGTGGAAAAATCAAATTTGTCCGGACACGATTAAAACTGATTTCCTATTATTATTTTTCACATAAAATAACAAAAAATTCAAATGAATCACAAGAAAATCTCTTACACACAGATATAAAATTATTTTAACAAAATTTTAGATGCGTCTGTAAGACTTTTACAAAGTTTCAGAGAAATTATAGAAATAAAAAAGATTATGTATGGGAGTATTAGTATGAATAGAGATGAAGGAGATTTTAGGATATATTCAATTTATAATAGTTTAATTAAAAAGTAGGGAAAATACTCAACCAGCAGTGATTTAAATAATTGTCCTGAAACAAATGATAACCTTGCGAACAAAGGTCAGAATGATGTAAAAGCTGGGAAAAGTCGACGGACTGCAGCTAAACTAGCAACCAAAGAAGTGCTTCAATTTATAATTCATGAATTGATTCATCAACCTCTGTGATTAGGTAGGGCTGATGGACCTTGGGTTAGGTGACCTTGTTTGGTATGTTGAAGTAAATAAAGTCTTCACTTTTAATGGATTCCCATTTAGACACTAAATGTTAAAAGGAGAGCGGTCTATAGTGGTTTCACTATAGATATTTGCTTTTGTTCATGTTGTTATAACGTCAGTGCTTGAAGTTTATTTGTATTATGAGTTAGTTTCTTGTTTGTTCATTTATAATTTTTTTCTTTTTCGTTGTGTTTAGTTGTCTTTTTAATTTAAGTTTATTTGTGTTATTTTTTTTTAATTTGTTTTATTTTTTTTTCCTTTAGAAATGCTCCCGGACGTGGGGCTGAAATATTGGGAATGTTTTTTAATTAAAGTGTTGATTTGTCTTTAATTATTTTTTTTCACTACTTTATTAAAATCAGAACCCGTTTCTTCTCGCTCAATTTTTTCGTAATCATTCGGGGCATAATTGTTATTGTTTAATATCAATATATGTAATTTCTGTTCGTTTTAAGTATTAATTTAACTTCTTACTTTCAGTTGAAAAAGCTTTTTTTTTATTTAATTTCTGATTTAATTTTAAATAATGTTAGGAAATCCAGCGCCCCTTCATAGTAATTCATTTCCTAATTAAAAATTACTCCATGGAAAGGTCCTACCACGTAACCCCTCCCCCCAACCTCCCCCCCCCGCAATCAAAATTCAAAAGCGGCTGTAAACTTTTTAAAAAACAACACTATATGTAAACAAAGAGCAAAGTTAAGAACATGCAGTCTGTCCCCCGAGGACCTTAGGGGGTTAAGTCGTCCTCAGGGACATAATTATTAGGTTTCATAGGTTTCATAGTTATTTATTTATTTAATTTTTTATTTGATCTATGCAGTCGAACAGGAAATAAGCTTGATTTAAAAGTGGACTAGGTCGAATAAGCTGAAAATAAATTTTAAGAAGTATATTTTTGTGTTGTTTGCTCGTTCTAAAATGTATTATCCGTGGGTAGATAAGTTGAGGTGTGTAAATTCATTTATAACAGAGTGCACTTGAATAGGTATTTAGGCATTATTATAGATAAGATGCTTAGTTCTTCAGACCATATAAATTGTATAACATCTAAAATTGCTCGTAATAATGGATTTATCAGAAAAATGAAGCATGTTTGTCCGAAAATTGTCCTTAGAATTTTGCATTTTTCACTTGTCCATTGTTCCCTTTTATATTCTTGTACAGTATGGTCTTCAACTTTTCAATCCCATCTGAAACAACATCTTAGAGCTTTGCAGAATTCTGCCATTAGGATTTTAGCAAATTATGGACCAGAGATTCAGTGAGAAATATATATTTCAAAAATAACATTCGTCCTCTAGCAGGTATATTCCTTTTTCAATTTATGTTAATGTTTGATATTATTAATCACCTTACCTCAGAATGTTTTAATGGCATATTCATACCTGGTTTGGATCTTCACAATTATAATACAAGAAATTCAGATTCATTTCGGTGGCCGCAGTGTGAAACAACCCCGTCGCAGTACTCTGCTCGGCATGTTTTGCCGTGCTCCTGGAGTCATTTACAAACTGGGGTTGTGCGTAAGCATGACCAAAATAGTTTCCGGGGAGTTTTTGGGATTTTCGTAATAATATTTATCAATTTGTTTGATTTTTTTTATTTTTTTTAGTAGTACCATATTGGAATTTTTGGTTGTGTTGTTTTGTTAGCCCGTCGGCGGGAGATATTCAGACGCATATATAGTTGGATTGTAAACGTCTTCATCTTGAAAGTCTGGTGCAGAATATGCCACTACCTTTTTGTAACCTTTTAACAAATTCTTCGGCATCACTGTCACTCAATACATAGTAGCTTAATGGACAAGTGGATTAAAAAAAAAACTCTATTATTTTTCTTTTTAGAACATCCATTTTTTCACATAAAAATTGCCTCAGCGTTTGGGTATGACCATAGCAGGTCTTCCAACTTGCCAATAACACATGAAATGAATTCGAATGAATTCTACTGCCCTTAAGTCTCGAGTTAAACTATATTCAGTACGTCAAAACTCACAAGATCGTTAGAAGTAATGCTGTGAAAAACAACTTTTTGTTTGAAGTAAAGAGACAAAATTTTATGTCTTAACAAAGCAACGTAGATTCAAGGTCATGATTTGCCATTATAAACACCTTGAACTAGGTTTGGCTCTGTCCTAGTTACTGTCATTCTCAGTCCTAGCTTTTGCTTTCTTTTAATATGTGCTCACAATTCTTCAACTTAAATGCCATGCACCTGTCACATTGGTGCTTTTTCGGCCTTTTTCACTTTCAACTATTGCCTAAGAAGCTATAGCTTACAAAAACAGTCGTTTCTTCCGTCATTTTGTCCCTATAAACATAAATCACCTCTTTAACAGTCCCAAAAATATAATTTTGGGATTGTACTTTTTCTTTTCCCCGGCTCTACAGAAGTGTGGTACGAGGTTCGGGAGATCATCCTAAAAATTATTTTTGCCTTGCATCCCAACTGCAAAGTTAAGTGATTTCCTATTATTGTATCGAGTTGAGGTTTCTGGGTGGTTTGTATCTTGTGGTGGATGAATGCCGCCATTCACAGCCTCTTCAGACCGGTTCATAACTTGCCGTTCATAAATCCAAATGTAATCAAAAACACTTGATTGCAAACGCTTAACATCCCTTCCTAAGCTTTCAAATTGTGTTTCAGGATTCCTTTTCTCCTAGAAGAACTAAGAACAGCTTCCTTGAATTTCTAACAATCGTAGCAAGTGATAAGTTTAGCTATGTAAACCATTTTTTATTCCCAGTAAATTTTTGTCCAAAAGCTACCAAACTTACGCTGTCTCTCATTTTCAGGAACGATTGAACATATGATCAAAAACTCCAAATACCCTTTATCTTGCTTTCAAATTGTATTTCAGGCTTCCTCTTTTCCAAGAACGACAGTAGAGGGGGGTCTTATACTCCGGTACCCACACCATATATGGGCATAGAGTCCCTAGGGAGAATGATTACATAATGGGGTCAATGACCTCTTTTTCCAAGATCGATTTATTTGTTGTTTCTATGTGTAATAACTCCGGGACGAAGGTTGCACATGCGCATTGAATTCTAACGGGAACAATGTTATTGATCTAGGACTCGAGGGGGAAGTGAATTTCCGAGAACTTGATTGCGTAATCGATTGTGAATGTCATGGTGTCCAGAAATAGTATTTGTTGTTGTTGCTCGAGCCAAATGTTATGACTTTCCCGGAAACAGTTAGATCACGTGTTTCCTTCTCAGCCAATCAGTGAGTCGGATACATCCTCCTTCTCAGCCAATCAGAGGGCTGGTTACATATGATTTCCCCGTTACATGACAATTCGCCCTTGAGATTTCGTATATAACGGGCATGCAAGGTAATTAAATTATCAGAAAGTTCCAGAACACAATGGATAGAACACATGAAATTATTGATGAACTTGAAGCCTTGGCAGCCACAATTAGCAATGTAAGTGCATTTTCATTTTCAAACGAATTTTCCGTGGTCACCCTCTACTATATTCGGGTAAACCCCCCCCACCCTATACAAACGCCCCGATATGATGTTTATACTCGATAAAAAGTGTAAAATAAGCTCTTTTTTCGTTACGTAAACCCCATCCTTCATTCCCCTTCTGTTTACGACCTTAATTCTAGCAAAAAGAAATAATTTTCTTTCGTTAAATTTATGCAATTTTAAGTGTCTATATCCTAGCTAAAAGCGACAATTGACTTCCGTCTCTGTTGTTATTAGCTTGCTCTGGTTTTGACACAAGACTCTACGCGAGGTTAAAATTAGCTGTCACCCGTTTTAAAGCACTTCCTGTAAAAGGTTTCTCAGATCAAAATGGGATGTTTTTCTCCTGTCAAATTAAAACGCTTTCATGCAGACAATTGCAAATTATTAAGCGCAGGCATATACAATCTCTTTTTGGAGAACCGGTGAAATCTCGTTATTTTCAAATTAAGATCTAACAATATTTTTAGGACATTGGCGAAAGGGGGAGGGGGCCATGCCTCAATTCTATCGCCATCATTGTAAGGTGAAAACAAACTGTTTCTTCGCGTGAAAAGTAAGGGGAGTGGGTTTAAGAAAAAGATACATTGCTTTATTATGCGTAAATTGAATAGCATTTTTACTATATCTTTCGGTGGGGGGAGGGGATATTTGTCCATGTCCTGTCTAAGGGATATTTTCCCTGGGGGTTATTTTCCGTGGGTTGTTTTTCTGGGGGTGTGATAAATATACAAACTAGGTCGGCTTTTGAACGGCTCAGTGAGTCGTAATCTAAAGATACACAATTTCGCGACCTCTGTAGGGGGTGGTCTTTCAGATTTTTCCATGACGTTTCTCAGGAATTTTTTCAAGGGTGGTTAGTGTCCGTGGGCTTTTTTTCGGGGGGTGTGATAAATATACAAACTAGGCCGGCATTTGAACGACTCAGTGAGTCGTAATTCTTCTGTCTCAGATTCAAAAAAGGATGCAATTAGTATATTTCACGAAATTTTTTTACGTTGTGCTTTCTTAGTGATAAATGCTTTTTCTAGACAAAATTATAGTTAATAACTTTCTTTCTGTAAAAAAGGGGCAAATTATTTAGATACTAATTTTTTCTCTTCTTTTTAAGGCAAACAAGAGAAGGAACTGAGTGAGATTATTCCCATTTATCTATTTGTCACATATGGATCCCGTAATTTGCGCAAGGATATTTTAAAATAGCCTTCAATCTTACAAAGCCTTGCCAATATTTTAGTGATGGGGAAACATTGTTGACGATATACTGAGTTAACGGTTTACAGCATTTAATTGTACTGTTTTCTAGTCTGAAGTTCGGTCTTGGAAATCGGAACACAGGCGCGGCGGCTTACAATAAGGGCCGCGGAGCCCGGAATGCACCGATGGGACTGGGAAGTGCTGTGGGGCAAGGTTAGGGACGCGCAGGGGGGGGATGCGCCACGGGTCAGGGAAGTGCCACAGGGGTGCGCTGTGGCTCCGAAAAGCACCACGGGGAGCGCTTCTATTGGACGAGATTTTTGTGGGGGAGGGGCATAGCACTTTTAATATTGACAAAATAGAAATGAAATTTAATTTAAACACTTTTTTTTTTTCAAATATAATAATGTTTGGTGTGATTGACACAGAATATATTTGTCTGAAATATTCCGCAACTGGCATTATATTCGAAGCAGCTTTCTTACTCCTAGACAATCAATGACGTGAAATTCATTGCTATAAATTGAACATCAGATACATTATGTATAAGTACGAGAAAAACAGATGGAGTCCAACACTAAATTTTATAAATCGAAATGGCTTTTACGCTAAAACCATACGACCACATAATGAAAATAGTTATGAAATAAAACATGTACAAGAGGAAATTCAGGAAATATGCAGTTTTTTCGGTGTGCAAGCTGTTTATGTTAAGGGACACGTGCCAACTGATAAACTCTTACTAGAAAAATGTGATAGAAACATAGCATTATTCAATTTAGAAGACTTCAAATGTGAGAAATACCTGCATTCAGTCCATGACCCAGAAGATGAAGTTATATATTTCGATAAATGGATACCGGAAAAGATACCTGACATGGAAAAATGCATCAGATATCCAAAGTCCTAAACTTGCTCCTCCTCATATCAAATGGATTAAGCTTTTTTTTTTTTTAAATATGTCATTATTTTTTTTTTCAAATGTTTTAAATATGTTTAAGCAATAAATATCTTAAGCCTCAACCGTTTTTATTCTTTAGAATATTCCATCACCATGAAAATTATACTTTCAGATTCAACATGTCAGGGAACACACTTTCAAGTTCAGCATATTGGAGAACCCTATATAGTCACCCCTACACAGGTAAGTTAACCCTAAAAGGTTAAAGCATTTTTCTAAAATTATCTTAAGCCTGAGACGTTTTTATTCTTTAGAATAGTCCATCGCCACGAAAATTTGACTTTTAGATTCATCATGCCAGGGAACACACTTTCAAGTTCAGCATGATGGAGAACCCTAAATAGTCATCCCTAAAAAGGTAAGTTAACCCTAAAAGGTTAAAGAATTTTTCTGAAATTACACTTTCAGATCCAGTATGTCAGGGAACACACTTTCAGGTTCAGCATGTAGGAGAACCCTAAATGCTCATCCATAAAAAGGTAAGTTAACTCTAAAAGGTTAAAGAATTTTTCTGAAATTATCATAAGCCTGAGACGCTTTTATTCTTCAGAATAGTCCATCGCCACGAAAATTAGACCTTCAGATTCAACATGCCAGGGAACACACTTTCAAGTTCAGCATGTTGGAGAACCCTAAATAGTCATCCATAAAAAGGTAAGTTAACCCTAAAAGGTTAAAGAATTTTTCTGAAATTACATTTTCAGATTCAGTATGTCAGGGAACACACTTTCAGGTTCTGCATGTAGGAGAACCCTAAATGCTCATCCATAAAAAGGTAAGTTAACCCTAAAACGTTAAAGAATTTTTCTGAAATTATCTTAAGCCTGAGACGTTTTTATTGTATATAATAGTACATTGCCATGAAAATTAGACTTTCAGATTCAACATGCCAGGGAACACACTTTCAAGTTCAGCATGTTGGAGAACCCCAAATAGTCATCCCTAAAAAGATAAGTTAACCCTAAAAGGTTAAAGAATTTTTCTGAAATTACACTTTCAGATTCAGTATGTTAGGGAACACACTTTCAGGTTCAGCATGTAGGAGAACCCTAAATGCTCATCCATAAAAAGGTAAGTTAACTCTAAAAGGTTAAAGAATTTTTCTGAAATTATCTTAAGCCTGAGACGTTTTTATTCTTTAGAATATTCCATAGCCACGAAAAATATACTTTAAGATTAAACATGCCAGGGAACACACATTAAAGTTCAGCATGTTTTTACCACAAGAGGACACTTTTCGAGTAAAAGTAAAGAGCTACCAGACTAAATCAAAGATATGATGAAATAATAACGAATAATTGTTGAGTTATGGATACCTTTGAGCTGGGTCGCTCCTTACTTACACTTCGTTACCACGAAATGTTTTATTAATTAAAAAACTTTTCATAAAATAAGTTTTTCAAAGAAAAGTAATGAGCTACTACATCAAGTCGAAGATGAGCAGAAATAAAGTTAAATAATTCTTCAAACGTAAACTTATGTCCAATTTCATACTAGTTAAAGTGACAAAAAAAACTTTTTCACACAAGAGGACACATTTCAACTAAAAGTAAAGAGTTACCAGACTAAATCAAAGATATGATGAAATAATAACGAATAATTGTTGAGTTATGGATACCTTTGAGCTGGGTCGCTCCATACTTACACTTCTTTACCACGAAATGTTTTATTAATTTAAAAACTTTTCATAAAATAAGTTTTTCAAAGAAAAGTAAAGAGCTACTACATTAAATCGAAGATGAGCAGAAATAAAGTTAAATAATTCTTCAAACGTAAACTTATGTCCAATGTCATACTAGTTAAAGTGACAAAAAAAATTTTTCACACAAGAGGACACTTTTCGAGTAAAAGTAAAGAGCTACCAGACTAAATCAAAGATATGATGAAATAATAACGAATAATTGTTGAGTTATGGATACCTTTGAGCTAGGTCGCTCCTTACTTACACTATGTTACCACGAAATGTTATATTAATTAAAAAACTTTTCATAAAATAAGTTTTTCAAAGAAAAGTAATGAGCTACTACATTAAATCAAAGATGAGTAGAAATAAATTTAAATAATTCTTCAAACGTAAACTTATGTCCATTGTCATACTATTTAAAGTGACAAAAACAACTTTTTCCCACAAGAGAACACTTTTCGAGTAAAATTAAAGAGTTACCAGACTAAATCAAAGATATGATGAAATAATAACGAATAATTGTTGAGTTATGGATACCTTTGAGCTGGGTCGCTCCTTACTTAAACTTCGTTACCACGAAATGTTTTATTAATTAAAAAACTTTTCATAAAATAAGTTTTTCAAAGAAAAGTAAAGAGCTACTACATTAAATCGAAGATGAGCAGAAATAAAGTTAAATAATTCTTCAAACGTAAACTTATATCAAATGTCATACTAGTTAAAGTGACAAAAAAAACTTTTTCACACAAGAGAACACTTTTCGAGTAAAAGTAAAGAGTTACCAGACTAAATCAAAGATATGATGAAATAATAACGAATAATTGTTGAGTTATGGATACCTTTGAGCTGGGTCACTCCTTACTTACACTTCGTTACCACGAAATGTTATATTAATTAAAAAACTTTTCATAAAATAAGTTTTTCAAAGAAAAGTAAAGAGCTACTAAATTAAATCGAAGATGAGAAGAAATAAAGTTAAATAATTCTTCAAACGTAAACTTATGTCCAATGTCATACTAGTTAAAGTGAAAAAAAAAACTTTTTCCCACAAGAGGACACTTTTCGAGTAAAAGTAAAGAGTTACCAGACTAAATCAAAGATATGATGAAATAATAACGAATAATTGTTGAGTTATGCATACCTTTGAGCTGGGTCGCTCCTTACTTACACTTCGTTAACACGAAATGTTATATTAATTAAAAAACTTTTCTTAAAATAATTTTTTCAAAGAAAATTAAAGAGCTACTACATTAAATCGAAGATGAGCAGAAATAAAGTTAAATAATTCTTCAAACGTAAACTTATGTCCAATGTCATACTAGTTAAAGTGACAAAAAAACTTTTTCACACAAGAGAACACTTTTCGAGTAAAAGTAAAGAGTTACCAGACTAAATCAAAGATATGATGAAATAATAACGAATAATTGTTGAATTATGTATACCTTGGAGCTGGGTCGCTCCTTACTTACACTTCGTTACCACGAAATTTTTTATTAATTAAAAAAATTTCAATAAAATAATTTTTTCAAAGAAAATTAAAGAGCTACTACATTAAATAAAAGATGAGCAGAAATAAAGTTAAATAATTCTTCAAACGTAAACTTATGTCCAATGTCATACTAGTTAAAGTGACAAAAAAAATTTTTCCCACAAGAGGACACTTTTCGAGTAAAAGTAAAGAGCTACCAGACTAAATAAATGATATGATGAAATAATAATGAATAATTGTTCAAACTTTAATTTTTCTGTAAATTTAGACAAGTTCATTATATTTTACATATTTTTGGATGTAAAACACACTGAAAAGACATATTTTTGAACTCACATCAAACTTTGACAGGATTGCATTTGAAGAACCTTCCATTATTTTCTATCTTGTCCTTGTTTCAATCAATAATGACTTTTAAACACTTTCAAAGCCCTAAATATACTAACCTAACGGTTATTTATTTACGAAATTGTGCAAACTGCTGATTTTAGAACAATAATTACCTTTCTATATATCAATTAACGCTCACTAGAATTGCCACTTTTCACTCACGAAGAATGGTTTCAAAACAATACTTCTTACATTATATAGACTAATTATGTCAAACGAGACATCTTCAAATCAAATTAATTAATTGCTACGTTCGATTTTCTTTTGGACATAGGAAAACATCAATGAGGGTGAGAATTTCTGTAAAACTAACACAGATTGATCAACTCGGGAATTTCAAACTTCTTGTGTAATCAGAAAGAAAAAAGAAGAAAAATTGATAAAAGATATTTTGAAATATGCCCCAAATCAGAGCTATTACAACTTAAATGACGTGAGGGGGCGTGAAAACTATGGTTTTTAACTTTGATATGCAAGAATAGACAGAAAAGTCTATAGGAGTGAGAATGCCATCCGACTCAACCCTCTGTCGCGAACTGTACACCCTCCCCTTACCCCCACCGCCCCTGTTACAGGGGATTTTAAAATATCCCCTTCCCCCCAAACTCAAAATTTATAGGAACGAAATTTAATCGTATTTAAATATTTTCGTTGGAAAACCTGCTTGCCTAAACTATAAAAAACTTTACTTTATTAGATTTTAAGTATGTTCATCGTAGTTTAATTTGTGTAGATTGAAAACACAGTTAAAATATTTATTAAGATATTTTTGT
Organism: Artemia sp. Qi Xiang Cuo; assembly: GCF_049724085.1. NCBI lineage: Eukaryota > Metazoa > Arthropoda > Branchiopoda > Anostraca > Artemiidae > Artemia > Artemia sp. Qi Xiang Cuo. The sequence continues at coordinate 63,902,563 of NC_142803.1, read as the reverse complement.
TTTGGAACAGGTTAGGTTAGGTTAGGTTACAAAAGCTATTGTAAACATCCACACCCCCCTCACCCCACACACAACATATATATATAAACTATAAAAAAAAAGGGAACTTTAGTAGCTAGTACATATTTGTAACGTGTTTTAAATATTTTCGTTGGAAAACACACTGAAAAGCCATACTAAAAGCTATATTTGTGAGGTTAGGTTAGACTAGATCTAGGAATAACAGGTTAGGTTAGGCTACCCTCGCTATTGAAATCCCCCCAACCCACCTCAACTCAAAGTCAAATTTTCCAGAGGATTTTAAAATCCTTCACTGAAAAGCCATACTAAGAGCTATATTTGTGAGGTTAGGTTAGGTTAGGTTAGTTTAGGTTAGGTTAGGTTTATAAATAGCAGGTTAGGTTAGGTTCGGTTAAGTGGCCGATCCCCACCCCAGGGGCCCACAGGCCGAAGGTGGCACAGTCGGGGTATCACCCCCAGGATAGGTTCGGTTAAGTGGTCTTAACTTAACCCAGGTTAGGTTACCTAACCTAACTAGGGTTAGCAGGTTAGGTTAGGTTAGGTTCGGTTAAGTGGCCGGCCACATAACCGAACCTAACCAAACCTAACCTGCTAACCCTAGTTAGGTTAGGTAACCTAACCTGGGATAGGTTAAGACCACCTAACCTAACCTATTCTGGGGATGGATATCCCGACTATGCCGTCTTCGACCTGTGGGCCCTGGTGTGTGTGTGTATCGATGCCTCGCCCAGCAAAGCCACTGCCATTTAGAGACCTAGCCTAACCTAATCTAACCTAACCTAACCTCACACCGCGCGAACCTCCGCTGTCTAGCATGTTGATTATTTACATCTAAAATTTACAAGATTAGTTTTAGGTTTGGAGGGTGGGGTGGATTTCAATTGCGATGGTAACCTAACATAACCTATTATTCCTAGACCTAGTCTAACCTAACTTCACAAATATAGCTATTAGTATGGCTTTTAAGTGTGTTTTCAAAAGAAAATATTTAAAATACGATTTAAATATGTACTAGCTACTAAAGTTCCGTTTTTTTTTTTTTATAGTTTATATATATATGTTGAGTTTGGGGTGAGGGGGGTGTGGAGGATTTAAAAAGCGAGGGTAACCTAACCTAACCTTTTATTACTAATATTGCTCTTAATATGGCTTTTCAATGTGTTTTCCAACGAAAATATTTAAAATAGGATGAAAATACCTACTAGCTACAAAAGTTCCGTTTTTTACAGTTTAGGCAAGCAGTTTTTAAAACGAAAATATTTAAATATAATTAAAATTAGGAACTAGAAATTTTGAGTTTGGGGGGACGGGGGGATTTTAAAAGCCGCTGTTCCAGGGGAGTTGGGGGGTATGGGAGGGTGGGGATTTCGAGAGCGAGGGTTGAGGCGGATGGCATTCCCACTCCTATAGACTTTTCTGTCTATTCTTGTATATCAAAGTTAAAATCCATAGTTTTCACGCCCCCTCACGTCATTTAAGTTGTAATAGCTCTGATTTGGGGCATATTTCAAAATATCTTTTATCAATTTTTCTTCTTTTTTCTTTCTGATTACACAAGAAGTGTGAAATTCCCGAGTTGATCAATCTTTGTTAGTTTTACAGAAATTCTCACCCTCATTGATGTTTTCCTATGTCCAAAAGAAAATCGAACGTAGCAATTAATTAATCTGCTTTGAAGATGTCTCGTTTGACATAATTAGTCTATATAATGTAAGAAGTATTGTTTTGAAACCATTCTTCGTGAGTGAAAAGTGGCAATTCTAGTGAGCGTTAATTGATATATAGAAAGGTAATTATTGTTCTAAAATCAGCAGTTTGCACAATTTCGTAAATAAATAACCGTTAGGTTAGTATATTTAGGGCTTTGAAAGTGTTTAAAAGTCATTATTGATTGAAATAAGGACAAGATAGAAAATAATGGAAGGTTCTTCAAATGCAATCCCGTCAAAGTTTGATGTGAGTTCAATAATATGTCTTTTCAGTGTGTTTTCCATCCAAAAATATGTAAAATATGATGAACTTGTCTAACTTTACAGAAAATTTAAGTTTGAACAATTATTCATTATTATTTCATCATATCGTTTATTTAGTCTGGTAGCTCTTTACTTTTACTCGAAAAGTGTCCTCTTGTGGGAAAAATTTTTTTTTTCACTTTAACTAGTATGACATTGAACATAAGTTTACGTTTGAAGAATTATTTAACTTTATTTCTGCTCATCTTCAATTTAATGTAGTAGCTCTTTACTTTTCCTTAAAAAACTTATTTTATGGAAAGTTTTTTAATTAATAAAACATTTCGTGGTAACGAAGTGTAAGTAAGGAGCGACCCAGCTCAAAGGTATCCATAATTCAACAATTATTCGTTATTATTTCATCATATCTTTGATTTAGTCTGGTAACTCTTTACTTTTACTCGAAAAGTGTTCTCTTGTGTGAAAGTGTTTTTTTGTCACTTTAACTAGTATGACATTGGTCATAAGTTTACGTTTGAAAAATTATTTAACTTTATTTCTGCTCATCTTCGATTTAATGTAGTAGCTATTTAATTTTCTTTGAAAAACTTATTTTATGAAAAGTTTTTTTAATTAATAAAACATTTCGTGGTAACAAAGTGTAAGTAAGGAGCGACCCAGCTCAAAGGTATCCATAACTCAACAATTATTCGTTATTATTTCATCATATCTTTGATTTAGTCTGGTAGCTCTTTACTTTTAGTTGAAATGTGTCCTCTTGTGTGAAAAAGTTTTTTTTGTCACTTTAACTAGAATGAAATTGAACATAAGTTTACGATTGAAGAATTATTTAACTTTATTTCTACTCATCTTTAATTTAATTTAGTAGCTCTACTTTTCTTCGAAAAACTTATTTTATTTAAAGTTTTTTAATTAATATAACATTTAGTGGTAACGAAGTGTAAGTAAGGAGCGACCAAGCTCAAAGGTATCCATAACTCAACAACTATTCATTATTATTTCATCATGTCTTTGATTTAGTCTGGTAGCTCTTTACTTTTAGTCGAAAAGTGTCCTCTTGTGTGAAAGTTTTTTTTTTCACTTTAACTAGTATGACATTTGATATAAATTTACGTTTGAAGAATTATTTGACTTTATTTCTGCTCATCTTAGATTCAATGTAGTAGCTATTTACTTTTCTTTGAAAAACTTATTTTATGAAAAGTTTTTAAATTAATAAAACATTTCGTGGTAACGAAGTGTAAGTAATGAGCGACCCAGCTCAAAGGTATCCATAACTCAACAATTATTCGTTATTATTTCATCATATCTTTGATTTAGTCTGGTAACTCTTTACTTTTACTCGAAAAGTGTTATCTTGTGTGAAAAAGTTTTTTTTGTCACTTTAACTAGTATGACATTGGCCATGAGTTTACGTTTGAAGAATTATTTAACTTTATTTCTGCTCATCTTCGATTTAATGTAGTAGCTCTTTACTTTTCTTTGAAAAACTTATTTTAAGAAAAGTTTTTTAATTAATATAACATTTCGTGGTAACGAAGTGTAAGTAAGGAGCGACCTAGCTCAAAGGTATGCATAACTCAACAATTATTCGTTATTATTTCATCATATGTTTGATTTAGTCTGGTGACTCTTTACTTTTACTCGAAAAGTGTTCTCTTGTGGGAAAAAGTTTTTTTTGTCACTTTAACTAGTATGACATTGGACATAAGTTTACGTTTGAAGAATTATTTAACTTTATTTCTGCTCATCTTCGATTTAATGTAGTAGCTCTTTACTTTTCTTTGAAAAACATATTTTATGAAAATTTTTTTAATTAATAAAACAATTCGTGGTAATGAAGTGTAAGTAAGGAGTGACCCAGCTCAAAGGTATTCATAACTCAACAATTATTCGTTATTATTTCATCATATCTTTGATTTAGTCTGGTAACTCTTTACTTTTAGTTGAAATGTGTCCTCTTGTGGGAAAAAGTTTTTTTGTCACTTTAACTAGTATGAAATTGGGCATAAGTTTACGTTTGAAGAATTATTTAACTTTATTTCTGCTCATCTTCGATTTAATGTAGTAGCTCTTTACTTTTCTTTGAAAAAATTATTTTATGAAAAGTTTTTTACTTAATAAAACATTTCGTGGTAACGAAGTGTAAGTAAGGAGCGACCCAGCTCAAAGGTATCCATAACTCAACAATTATTCGTTATTATTTCATCATATCTTTGATTTAGTCTGGTAGCTCTTTACTTTTACTCGAAACGTGTCCTCTTGTGGGAAAAACATGCTGAACTTGAATGTGTGTTCCCTGGCATTTTGAATCTGAATTTCTAATTTTCGTGGCGATGGAATATTCTAAAGAATGAAAACTTCTCAGGCTTAAGATCATTTCAGAAAAATTCTTTAACCTTTTAGAGTTAACTTACCTTTTTATGGATGAGCATTTAGGGTTCTCCTACATGCTGAACCTGAAAGTGTGTTCCCTGACATACTGGATCTGAAAGTGTAATTTCAGAAAAATTCTTTAACCTTTTAGGGTTAACTTATCTTTTTAGGGATGACTATTTGGGGTTCTCCATCATGCTGAACTTGAAAGTGTGTTCCCTGGCATGTTGAATCTAAAAGTATAATTTTCGTGGCGATGGACTATTCTATAGAATAAAAACATCTCAGGCTTAAGATAATTTCAGAAAAATCCTTTAACCTTTTAGGGTTAACTTACCATTCTTTGGATGAGCATTTAGGGTTCTCCTACATGCTGAACATGAAAGTGTGTTCCCTGACAGAGTGGATCTGAAAATGTAGTTTCAGAAAAAATCTTTAACCTCTTAGGGTTAACTTACCTTTTTATGGATGACTATTTAGGGTTCTCCAACATGCTGAACTTGAAAGTGTGTTCCCTGGCCTGTTTAATCTAAAGGTCTAATTTTCATGGCGATGGACTATTCTATAGAAAAAAAACATCTCAGTATTAAGACAATTTCAGAAAAATCCTTTAACCATTGAGAGTTAACTTACCTTTTTAGGGATGAGAATTAAGGGCTATCCAACATACAGAACTTGAAGGTGTGTTCCCTGACATACTGAATCTGAAAGTATAGTTTAAGAAAAATTCTTTATCCTTTTAGGGTTAACTTATCTTTTTATGGATGACTATTTGGGGTTCTCCATCATGCTGAACTTGAAAGTGTGTTCCCTGGCATGTTGAATCTGAAAGTCTATTTTTCGTGGCTTATTAATTTAAATAAGATTTAACAAGTCATTGTATTTTGTTATTTCCAGAAAAATTAATTCAACTTTTATAGAAGTCATTAAGGTATATGGATACCACGTACTTCTTCTCCATTGTTCTAAGAGTTATAGTGTTGTCAATCGGCGGGTTTATATGACAGTCTAATTTTCGCGTTAAAGGAAAATTATAAATACTAAATACGGTTGAATCTTAAGATTTTTAATACTTAAGCATATTTAAAACATTTGAAAAAAAATAATTACATATTTGAAAAAAAAAAGAAGCTTAATCCATTTGATATGAGGAGGAGCAAGTTTAGGACTTTGGATATCTGATGCATTTTTCCATGTCAGGTATCTTTTCCGGTATCCATTGAGCGAAATATCTAACTTCATCTTCTGGGTCATGGACTGAATGCAGGTATTTCTCACATTTGAAGTCTTCTAAATTGAATAATGCTATGTTTTTATCACATTTTTCTAGTAAGAGTTTATAAGTTGGAACGTTTCCCTTAACATAAACAGATTGCACACCGAAAAAACTGCATATTTCCTGAATTTCCTCTTGTACATGTTTTATTTCATATCAATTTTCATTATGTGGTCGTATGGTTTTAGCGTAAAAGCCATTTCGATTTATAAAATTTAGTGTTGGACTCCATCTGTTTTTCTCGTACTTATACATATTGTATCTGATGTTCCATTTATAGCAATGAATTTCACGTCGTTGATTGTATAGGAGTAAGAAAGCTGCTTCGAATATAATGACATTTGAGGAATATTTCATACCAAAATATTCTGTGTCAATAACACCAAACATTATTATATCTGAAAAAAAAAGTGTTTAAATTAAATTTCATTTCTATTTTGTCACTATTAAAAGTGCTAACCCCCTCCCCAACAAAAATCTCGTCCAATAGAAGCGCTTCCCGTGGCGCTGTGCGGAGCCACAGCGCCCCCCTGTGGCACTTCCCTGACCCGTGGCGCATCCCCCCCCTGCGCTTCCCCAACCTTGCCCCCACAGCACTTCCCGGACCCATCGGCGCATTCCGGGCTCCGCGGCCCTTATTGTAAGCCACCGTGCCCGTGTTCCGATTTCCAGGACCGAACTTTTGACTAGAAAACAGTACACTTAAATTCTGTAAACCGTTTGATCAGTATATTGCCAACATTGTTACCAGATCACTACAATATTGGCAAGGGTTTGTAAGATTGAAAGTTATTTTAAAATATCCTTGCGCAAATTACGGGATCCATATGTGACAAATAGATAAATGTGAATAATCTCACTCAGTTCCTTCTCTTGTTTGCCTTAAAAAGAAGAGAAAAAATTAGTATCTAAATAATTTGCCCCTTTTTTACAGAAAGAAAGTTATTAACTATAATTTTGTTTAGACAAAGCATTTATCACTAAGAAAGCACAACGTAAAAAAATTTCGTGAAATATACTAATTGCATCCTTTTTTGAATCTGAGAAAGAAGAATTACGACTCACTGAGCCGTTCAAAAGCCGGCCTAGTTTATATATTTATCACACCCCCAGAAAAAAAAAACAGCTCCCTGACAATAACCCCCATTCAAAAAATCCATGATAAAAGACATGGGCAAATATCCCCGCCCACTCCCTTACGATATCTGGTAATTTTGAATCTTAGAATTAATACTCACTGAGCCGGTCAAATGCCGAACTATGTTATATATTTATCACACCCCCAGAAAAAAAGCCCACGGACAATAACCCCCATGTAAACTATCCCTGAGAAGAGACATGGAAAAATACCCCCGCCCCCCCCCGAAAGAAATAGAAAAAATGCTATTCAATTTAAGCATAATAAAGCAATGTATCTTTTTCTTAAACCCACTCCCCTTACTTTTCACGCTAAGAAACAGTTTGTTTTAACCTTACAATGATGGCGATAGAATTGAGGCATGGCCCCCTCCCCCTTTCGCCAATGTCCTAAAAATATTGTTAGATCTTAATTTGAAAATAACGAGATTTCACCGGTTCTCCAAAAAGAGATTGTATATGCCTGCGCTTAATAATTTGCAATTGTCTGCATGAAAGCGTTTTAATTTGACAGGAGAAAAACATCCCATTTTGATCTGAGAAACCTTTTACAGGAAGTGCTTTAAAACGGGTGACAGCTAATTTTAACCTCGCGTAGAGTCTTGTGTCAAAACCAGAGCAAGCTAATAACAACAGAGACGGAAGTCAATTGTCGCTTTTAGCTAGGATATAGACACTTAAAATTTCATAAATTTAACGAAAGAAAATTATTTCTTTTTGCTAGAATTAAGGTCGTAAACAGAAGGGGAATGAAGGATGGGGTTTACGTAACGAAAAAAGAGCGTATTTTACACTTTTTATCGAGTATAAACATCATATAGGGGCGTTTGTATAGGGAGGGGGGGGGGTTTACCCGAAGATAGTAGAGGGTGACCACGGAAAATTCGTTTGAAAATGAAAATGCACTTACATTGCTAATTGTGGCTGCCAAGGCTTCAAGTTCATCAATAATTTCATGTGTTCTATCCATTGTGTTCTGGAACTTTCTGATAATTTAATTACCTTGCATGCCCGTTATATACGAAATCTCAAGGGCGAATTGTCATGTAACGGGGAAATCATATGTAACCAGCCCTCTGATTGGCTGAGAAGGAGGATGTATCCGACTCACTGATTGGCTGAGAAGGAAACACGTGATCTAACTGTTTCCGGGAAAGTCATAACATTTGGCTCGAGCAACAACAACAAATACTATTTCTGGACACCATGACATTCACAATCGATTACGCAATCAAGTTCTCGGAAATTCACTTCCCCCTCGAGTCCTAGATCAATAACATTGTTCCCGTTAGAATTCAATGCGCATGTGCAACCTTCGTCCCGGAGTTATTACACATAGAAACAACAAATAAATCGATCTTGGAAAAAGAGGTCATTGACCCCATTATGTAATCATTCTCCCTAGGGACTCTATGCCCATATATGGTGTGGGTACCGGAGTATAAGACCCCCCTCTACTAACGACCAAGATCAGCCTCCTTGAATTTCTCATTATCATCGTAAGTGACAAGCTTAGGTATGTAAACCCTCTTTAGTTTCCTGGAAATTTTTGTCAAAAATAATAACTTTATGTAATAATTTAACATTTTAAAACTGTAACAATCTTAACCCGACACTATAACATTTGCATTTAGGGCCAATTTCAAGTTCAAGCTTCGAATCTTTAGCAGATTCCAACACAACATTTTTGCTGTTCTTTACTCTCTTCCTTCATATTCTTTGCCACGGCATCTAGGATTATAGTTTTCAGTTCATTTTCCCTAGCTTGGATTTGTCGTTGTTTCTACTTTTTTGAGATGAAGCAATACTCTTTAAGACTGAGTTTTTTATTTTTCTGTCTGAATTTTTTTCTTGAATATCTATTAGATTTCAGTTTTGAACTGATATGTTTCGTCTTTCGAAGGCCGGTATAATTGGTAAGAAAACCTTTCGCATGGTGAGAAAATAGGCCCACTTATACCCGCTGATTAAGCTAGGTGAGTTTCTACAGCGAAACTTTCATTTTAATCCAAGTCATATTCCTGTTAGTGTTATAACATATATAAGTGAAGCCCTTAGTAATCTGATATCTTGCAGAACAGGTTCAAAGGGCAAAGATCAGGTAATCATATACCTTAATCTTAATCTTACTTCTTTATTCACTGGTGCCTACAGGTATATGGCTGGCTTTCACATAAAAATCTGATTAAAGGCATAATGGACACAATCTCCGTATTGCTCCTGAACAGGTAATATTTTCAATGGAGAGCTTGCAGCCCATTCTGCCACTGTGTTGGAATATTCTTGAGTCCTTAATTTATTTTATGGTTTCTGGTCCTGAAAGGCTGGAACTGGCTATTAATATACCACTAATTACTAATTTGACATTTGACTAGAGCGTTCTGGTGATTTCGATCTCGACCATTCTGGTGTTTTAAGTTCTTGCTTGAATGCTTCCCTTTCTCCACTAGTCAAAACAAAAGATTCCACTGGTAAAAAGAATGTGTTAAGCATGCATTAACTGTAATTGATTAAAAATTTGTCTGGTTTGTTGCCTTTCAATCACTTTAGAATATTAAAAAGGGCACTATTCCTTTCAATTTCCAATTGAATGTGCCCTTTTTGAATTTTCCACAACATCGTTTTTTATAAAAACCTTATATGCCCACTCACTTTCCACTCACTTCCACTCACCGTCAACTATTAAAAAGGGCACTAGCCCTTTCAATTTCCAATCAAATGAGCCATTTTTAAAACTTAATAAACAACTTTCTAGATAAACCAAATATGTCCCCAGGGCATAACTTACAACCCTTGCACTGACGGCTCTGAGGGGATTATCATCCTAAAAGACATCCCTCGAACCTTATTCGAAACCTTATATGCCCCCAGGCCATAACTTACAACCCTTGCAATGAGGGCTCTGAGGGGGTTATCATCCTAGAAGACCTAATTTCCAGAGCTTTAAACTACGTTGAACAAAATGGATATCTCCCAATTTCGATTGGATGTGTTTGGGGAAATAGTGAGCGCGAGGGGAGGGGTTTAGTTTCCCTTCAATCACTTTCGGATATTAAAAAGGGCACTAGCTCTTTCAATTTCCAATTGAATCAGCCCTTTTTGAAGTTTCCACAACTTAGCTTTCAATAAAAACCTTATATGTCCCCAGGGCACAACTTACAACCCTTGCCCTGAGGGCTGTGGGTGGGAGCGCGCGCGTACGTAGGCTAATTTAACGTAACCTAACCTATGGTTTTGGTATTTCTGTGCAACCTAACCTATGGTTTTGGTATTTATTTGCAATAATGTGGAATTTCGTGGTTATGTTAGTTTAGTATTTTCATTAATATCTATTGTTTTTTTTTGCATCTCTCACACAATAGCCGTGGGTCGCAGGGACTGTGCTGCCATCTAAAGCTATAGGTTGGTAGATGGCAATAGTAGTCTCTCGATTCTGTGAAATGTTGTAAGATCCTTTTGATGCTATAAAATATCTGTGTAGTTGAATTTGTTCTATTTAAATGTACCTTTTTCCTATTAATTTTGACACTCAATAATCAATGGTTTTATAGTCAATAATTAATGGTTTTATGAGTCTGCTAGTAGCATCGATTTTTTTGAAAATTTCTTGTTCGTACATCTCTGACTTTTTACTAAACATTCAAAAACTTTGACCTGGCATAGACGATCCACACACACACAGAGTCAACACGCAATTTAATTTCTGATCGTGGGGGGCTGGGCACAGTTGAAATTGTTTCCAGTCCATTCTTGGCGCAAAAAACCTTTGAAACCTCACGATCTGTCTTATAAACCAATGTAGTTCACCCATTTTTGCCTTTTTAAGCCCCCTACCAACAAAACATTTCCCTCGCACGCGTCTGGTGATGTAAAACCTACACTCCGACATTTCTTCATCTTAATTGACTTTAAAAATATCATGCAAAATATACAAGCCAATCAGGTGTTACAAACCTTTTGATGGTCTTAGTTTAGCATCCGATTTTTTAATTATCAACGACGTATTTCTACCAAACTACTCCGAACTTAAGCCAAATGTCCACAAAATTAGAAAATAACTTTGGGTTTTTCGCTAACCGTCTTATAAACTCATGTAGTTCACCCATTTTTGCCTGTTTAAGCCCCCCACCAGAAAAAAATTTCCCTCACATGATGCTGGTGATGTCAAACCTACAGTCCGCCATTTCTTCATCTTATTTGACTGTAGGAATATCATGCAAAATATACGAGCCAATCAGGTGTTACAATCGTTTTGTTTGTCTGGGTTTAGCATCCGATTTTTTAATTATCAACGACGTATTTCTACCAAACTACTCTCAAGTTAAGGCAATTGTACAAAAAATCAGAAAAAAACTTGGGATTTTTTCGACCCGTCTAATAAACTCATGTAGTTCACCCATTTTTGCCTTTTTAAGCCCCCCCACAAACAAAAAAATACCCGCACAACAGCCGGGTGATGTCAGACCTAAACTCTTCCATTTCTTCATCTTCGTTGACTTTAGACATATCATGCATTGTATACGATGCAATCAGGCGTTACAAACCTTTTGTTTGTCTGAGCTTAGCATCTGGTTTTTTAATTATCAATGACGCATTTCTAACTAACTACGCAGAAGTTTAATTCACTGTCCAAAAAATCAGAAGAAATTATGGTATTTTACAGAACCGTCTTATAAACTCATGTAGTTCTCCCAGTTTTGCCTTTTTAAGCCCCCCACTAACCAAAACTTTCCCTCGCACATGCCGTGTGATGTCAAAACTACACTCTACCATTTCTTCCTCTTAAATGACTATAGAAAAATAATGCAAACCATACGAGCCGATCAGGTTTTACAATCCTTTTGTTCGTCTGAGTTTAGCATCCGATTTATTTAATTATCAACGACGCATTTCTAACAAACTACTCTCAAGTTAAGGCAAATGTCCAAAAAATCAGAAAAAAACCCTGGGATGTTCACGAACCGTCTTATAAACTCATGTACTTCACCCTTTTTTGCCTTTTTGAGCCCCCCCCCGCAAAAAGTGTCCCTCGCACCTGCTTGTTGATGTAAGACCTACACTCAGAAATTTCTTCATCTTAATTGACTTTAGAAATATCATATAAAATGTACGAGCCAAACAGGTATTTAAATCCCTTTGTTTGTTTGAATTGATAATCAGATTATTTCATTATCGATGAATTATATATAAAAAACTACTCTCAAGTTAAGGCAATTGTCATCAAACTCAGAAAAAAACTATGGAGTTTTCATGAACTGTATCATAAACCCATGTAGTTCACCCACTTTTGTCTTTTTAAGCCCCCCACCAACCAAACATTTCCCTCGCTCGTTCCTTGTGATGTAAAACCTACACTCCTACATTTCTTCCTCTTAATTGACTTTAGAAAAATCATGCAAAATGTACGAGCCAATCAGGTGTTACAATCCTTTTGTTTGTCTGAGTTTAGCATCCGATGTTTTAATTAGCAACAACGCATTTCTAACAAACTACTCTCAAGAAAAGGCAATTGTCCAAAAAATCAGAAAAAAACTCGGGAATTTCACGAACCGTCTTATAAACTCATGTAGTTCACCCATTTTTGACTATTTAAGCCCCCCACAAACAAAAACTTTCCCTCGCACGTGCCGGGTGAGTTAAAACCTACACTCCTACATTTTTACATCTAAATTGACTTTAGAAATATAATGCAAAATATAAGAGCCAATCAGGTGTTACAATCCTTTTGTCTGTCTGAGTTTAGCATCCGATTTTTCAATTATCGACGACTCATTTCTAACAAACTACTCTCAAGTTAAGGCAATTGTCCAAAAAATCAGAAAAAAACCTTGGGATTTTCACGAACCGTCTTATAAACTCATGTAGTTCACCCATTTTTGCCTTTTTAAGGCCCCACCAACAAAAAATTTCCCTCGCTCGTGCCTAGTGATGTAAAACCTACACTCCGACATTTCTTCATCTTTATTGACTTTAGAAATATCATGCAAAATATACGAGCCTTTCAGATGATACACTCCTTTTGTTTGTCTGAGTTTAGCATCCGATTCTTTAATTATCAACGAGGCATTTATAGCGAACTACTCACCAGCTAAGGCAATTGTCCAAACAATCGTAAAAAACATCGAGATATTCACGAATTGTTTCATAAACTCATCTAGTTCACCCATGTTTGGCTTTTAAGTCCTCCACCAAAAAAAATTTCCCTTGCTCGTGCTTGGGGATTTCAACCCTACACTCCTAAATTACTTCATCTTACTTGACATTTTAAATATCATTCCAACTTAACGTGCCAATCAGGTGTTACAATTCTTCTGTTTGTCTGAGTTTAGAATCCGATTTTTTACTTATCAGCGACGCATTTCTAACAAACTACTCTCAAGTTAAGGCAATTGTCCAAAAAATCAGAAAAAACTTCGGGATTCTCACGAACCGTCTTATAAACTCATGTAGTACACCCATTTTTGCCTTTTTAAGCCCCCCACCAACGAAAAATTTCCATCGCACGTGCTTGGTGATATAAACCCTACACTCCGACATTTCTTCATCTTAATTGACTTTAGAAATATCATGCCAAATTTACGAGCCAATCAGGTGTTACAATCCTTTTGTTTGTCTGAGATTAGCATCCGTTTTTTTAATTATCAACGACGCATTTCTAACAAACTACTCACAAGTTATGGTAATTGTCCAAAAAATCAGAAAAAAACCTTGGTATTTTCACGAATCGTCTTATAACCGCTAGTCATTCACCCATTTTTGCCATTTTAAGCCCCCTCACCAACAAACAAGTTCTCTTGCACATTGCAGGTGATGTCAAACCTGCACTACGACATTTCTTCATCTTAATTGACTCCAGAAATATCATGCAAAATATACGAGCCAATCAGGTGTTACAATCCTTTTGTTTGTCTGAGTTTAGCATCCGATTTTTTAATTATCAACGACGCATTTCTAACAAACTAGTCTTAAGTTAAGGCAATTGTCCAAAAAATCAGAAGAAACTTTGGGATTTTCACGAACTGTCTTATAAACTCATGTAGGACACCCATTTTTGCCTTTTTAAGCGCTCCACCAACACAAAATTTCCCTCGCACGTGCCTGGTGATATAAACCCTAAACTCCGACATTTCTTCATCTTAATTGACATTATAAATATCATGCCAAATTCACGAGCCAATCTGGTGTTACAATCCTTTTGTTTGTCTGAGTTTAGCATGCGATTTTTCAATTATCAACGACACATTTCTAACAAACTACTCTCAAGTTAAGGCAATTGTCCAACAAATCAGAAGAAACCTTGGGATTTTCACGAACCGTCTTATAAACTCATGTAGTTCACCCATTTTTGCCTTTTTAAGCCCTCCACCAACAAAAAATTTCCCTCGCAAATGCCTGGTGATGTAAAACCTACACTCTGACATTTCTTCATCTTAATTGACTTTAGAAATATCATGCAAAATATATGACCCAATCAGGTGTTACAATCCTTTTGTTTGTCTGAGTGGAGCATCCGATTTTTTAATTATCAACGACGCATTTCTAACAAACTACTCTCAAGTTAAGGCAATTGTCCAAAAAATCAGAAAAAACCTTGGGATTCTCACGAACCGTCTTTAACACCTATCAAAAATACAATTGGTAAATAGAATGTGCTTGAACTTGTTCCAGTTCAATGGAATGAACCTGTTATGATATTGTGATGCTTAACATCAGTTGGGCAATGTCCCAGAAACAATTCATTGAATGTATTTCTAAAATCATAATATGTTCAATGACTTGTTGGTTCAGTCGATTAACGTGTCGTTCTTTTACCTTAGGAAATCACTGGTCTCTCGTTCGATTCCTACATCACACCCAAATTTCATAAGAAAATCAATGGGAAGATACTTAGAATGTAAAAAATCAAAAAAAAAGTTAAAAAAAGTTTAAAAAAAGTTATAAGAAAAGTTATAAAAAAAGTTTAAAAAAAGTTAAGAAAAAGTTAAAAAAAGTTAACAAAAAAGTTAAAAAAAGTAAAAAAAAAATTAATGTAATTAAGTAAATTAATGTAATTATGTAAATTATTGTAATTATGTAAATTAATTAATAATAAATTAATTTATGTAAATTAGTTCAAGGTTAAACATAAGTCAACCACGCCAAACAAATTAAATTACAAAAAGAATTTCACAATTTCAAACAAAGGAATCATTACGCACTTTGAACACAGATAAACACGAATTTTCACGGTGGTTGAATTCCGGTCATTACACTGTCTGTTTGTATGGTGGTACACTGCGCTTGAAACTGTTATAGCTATATAGGGAGACACCCCGCTTGTAATCGTTATAGCTTTATAGGGAGACATCCCGCTCGGAACTGTTAGATACATACTACTAGCAATATCTGCCAGTTTTGCGGCCACAGAGGTGTACTTAGAATAGTAGAGAATATCGATGCAAGTACTGGTAATATACAAGCTCTTCACCATTACAATAACTTTAGTTGGTACTGTGTCGATGCCCAGTGCTGAATTTCCTCTCTTGCTTATCTGGGCATTCCATTTTTTTTTTGTTCAACCGGCTCCAATAGTCTAGCGTCCTCTGAATTCAACTCCATTTCGGCTGTCTTTTCTAAACTATCCATCTCCCCTTCAGATCTTTCTTTGTCCCCTTTGGTGCATATCTCGTCATATAACTAGTACCTTTTTAAACTTCTCACTATCATTATCAAACCTTATTCAGGTAAACTCGATTCACTTGTTCCAGTTTGAGATCCACCTCTTTTTCACGGGCTTCTTTGTTCTCCCCTGAATATCCGTTAAAATCCCCTAGGCAAATATAATTAGCCGGACGCGAACTATTCTGAAAAACGGTCCATATAATTTTCCAATGTCTCCCAGCTATCTCCATCATTAAAATTGCTAGTTTCCGGTGGTAAATACTTTGAACAAAAAATAAACGAGGTACTACCAAAGGATACGGGCACCCATACTAGATTACATGAAAAACTTTTAAACCGAGATACATTTCGCCATCATTTTGTTTTCAATAATGAAACTCCTCTATAAATTCTACCATTCTGCGAACGCTTCCTTTGAGATCCAAAATAAGAAAACCTTCCATCCTCTACTCTTTTTCCAGCCACTTTTTTTTACTAATGATACAACTGAAAAATCATGACATTTAAGATGATATTCTACTTCGGTCATCTGGGCTAATAATGTATTGGCTATTATGCTTGGGACCCCCCACAAGCAAAACAAAAGGTGAAGTGGAACACTTTTTAAGAGCCAGATTTTCCCTGTTCGCCCCATTTATTTCGTTATCACTAATAAGCTCATCCCCTATACTAAAGAAATACTGAATTAAGGATGAAGATTCTGAACGCGATCTTGAATTAAAAGGCTTTTCTGGGTTAAACCGATTACTCTCAGAAACCAAAATCGCTATTAAATTTTTTGCGGCACTGCTACATACTCGGGTTCACAGTAAAACTTTTATCTCTAGTTGTCCTTAAATTGTTTTATGGTACTCGCTGATAAATCTTTATAAGTAGTATTCGTAACCTCCATTACGAATTATTTATCAAGAATATGTAAAATATTGTTGACCAATGCATAACTTTCCCCTCTTAGTTTTGCTTCTGTATTTTCTCCTTTAGCACGTTCAAGAAATGGTTTTAGGCAATTACGGATAGACAGTTCACGCTAGTTATCTTTGGAAGTCGACCCAAGACCCCCCCCCTTTAAAGTGAGTTAGTGCCCGCATTATAAAATAGCGGGTATAACCAATTTTGTGTACTTAACCGGGTCGGGTTTCTTGCAGTGTCTGAAGCTTAAACAAAAAAATTCTTTAATGTCAGTCATTTTAAGCGTTAAATTTGCCACATGTAAGTTCAGAGCTTTCATTGCATCCTCTCATAACGAAAAACCTCTGTTTCTAGGATCGAAACTATAGAGCACCAATTTACACTTTTTAGACTCCTTTTCTAGAACGAAACATTGCCCTGCAGAATACATATTTTTGTATAAAAATATATCAATAGCACCAAAGTATTACTAAAACTATTTATGTAACACCAAATTTACTTATCCACTTAATTTCAACTTTTTTTTATTTTTTTGCAAAAATTCATGAAATTATTTGCAAATATTCATAAAAATATTTGCAAATATTCATGAAATTATTTGGAAGTTCGTATTTTTTTCAATCTATAGAATATTTCTAGTTTAATTGATTTTAAGTTACAGATAAAATAAAGGGTAAGGAGGCACTTTTTTTGCTAACATTCGACTCTAGCATTCAATACTCAGGCTAAAACATTTGACTATTTATCAAATATTACCAACTAAAAACAAAATGTTAACAAAATTAAGTATTTGTGCTCTTGATGTTGTGGAATCAAAACAAAAGCAAAGAATCCAGGATGAATTTTGTCAGACGGAAAATGTTTAAGGAAAGAGTAATATGACCACAATTTATTAATATTATAATTTTCTGACGAAGACTTTTCGTGCCTAGAAGTTATCGTAGAAGCCATGATATGAGCTCATTCGAGTTTAAACTGAAAATTGTAGTACCCATTTTAAAACAAAAAAATTGATTGTAATTCAATCGAATACAGTGAGTGGAAATCAATCCCCCCCCACTCGTTTACGTAAAAATATTAAATCATAGTTTTGATATTTTTATTTTATGCTGCTTTAGAGAGAGTTAAATGTTATGGTAATAAGAAGTTGTAGTGTAATTTTTAAGAATCATTAATGATTAGAGAGAAATTAGACGCCCCATATCGTTCACTTTTCTACAAATGTTTCTGATAGGAGCTTTAAGATAGTCATTTTGTTCAAAAAAAAGTCCAAAGATCATGTAACAAGGTATTTGGGGTTGACAAAACCCATCAAAGGCTGGGGATAAGGATTGTAAGCTATGCCCCAATGACTTAAAAGAGTTTTTCTTGATAGGGTGGTCATTTCAACTTTAGAAAAGGCTTTTTCGATTGAAAACTGAAAGTTCTAGTTCTCAAAGTGATATGAGGGAAACTAACCCCCTCTCGAAGCCCTCTCTTTCCAAAAGCATCTCATCAAAGTTGTGAGATACCAATGATGTTCAAAATAGTTGAAAGATCATGAAATTTCAAAATGACCAGAAATAGCAGGCAGCTCAATAGTACTTCTGAAGTAATGAGTGACGTGGGCTTAATGCATTACTTATTATTTAAAAACAATTTTTCCTTCCCAAACATATAGAAAGAGTAAAAAAGGAGTTATTGTAAAAACTTTACATTTGATAGTAAGTTGAATGTTCTAGTGCTCTTTTTCAAAATCAATAGTAATTCGTGTCTGTGATTACTTGAGTACTGATTTTTACGTCATAAAATACGATAGAATTGCTCTGTTTGACTAATAGCAATGCAAATAAGTAAAAATGCTGGGTCTCATTCCGACTATGCCAATCAGGTAAAAATTCTCGTTGGAAGATGAGCCTTAAGCTCCTACAAGTAGCTTTATTTTTACTGTTCACGTGTCTTTGTGAATTTAGTGCTTTCATTCTGTTTGGATGAATGAACACTTTTTTTATTTTTGTTATATTTGATGTTAACTGTTAACCCTTTTGAAAGAGCTTTACAAATCGTCTTTTATCAATAACACAAGTCTTAAAAACACAACTTATTTTAGAGATTTCAAAATGGACGTATTTTGGACACATTAATGACAAAATGTGACATATTAGACAAAATTTGGCTGAAAATGCAAAATTTTCGGTCGCTCAGGGGACATATTCATCGATTTGAAATTTTGAAACCCTGACCTTGTGTACACAGCTGCCACGGGTAGTACCAAAGTACTACTTTTAGTACTTTTTGATTAAAGTAGTACTTCTTGAATACTTTCTGCAAAAGCATTACTTTTTCAATACTGTTGGTCAAAAGTATTATTTTATACTAAAAAGGTCAATTTAACAAGCATATTAGAAATGATAACTAACTAGATTTTTTTTTATTGTTAAATTTCAATAAGAAAAAATCTTAATAACTCCAGCTTCTTCAAAAGACCCAAAAAATAATTTTAATTGCTCCTTTCCCGTTTAACTTTTTAGAGTGGCTTGGTCTCAGTCTCACTTCCTACAGCCTTAAATTTGCATCGCTCCAACATGATGATTTGAGGAATTCTGAGTGACAGAATTTTTGTTTTGTTTTTATTTTATCAAACAAAAAATATTTCAATTATTGTTTTCAGTTCCTATACGAAACATCAGTTATTTTACATAAAATGCCTTTTTTCTGTTTGTAATTTGAATCATAAATCCCAAACAAAAGAAACAAGAAATACAAGAATATTATTTCTTCAACCATACAATTCAACCCCTAGAATGCTAGCCTACAACTGTTTTGATAGGTTTCACAGGTCCAGACGTACAAATATTTTTTAGGGGAGGATGTTAAAAAATAAATATAAAGATAAAATAATTTTAAAAATTAAATAAAAAATATAGAATTTTTTTTCAAGAATATATGAAAATTTAAATGAACATGAGGGGCACAGAAAGCATTGGATTTTACAAAACATAAACACAAAATTTATCTAGGTTTTAAATCCATAAATGAAAAATAGATGAATTAAGGAAAAGAAGCAAAAAAGATCAGATTATGCAGAACCGAATCGGTTTTTTCCTCAGAATTTTCACTTATGTTTATAGATTCTGGAAAAAAAAATATTTTCAAATTTTTAATTTTCAAGTTAAAAAAAAAAATATCGTGGCTCATCCAAGATTAAAACCTATGTTAACACAGCCTTAGGAAGTGCTCTTACCGTTGTGCTTTACTGATAAAAATGGAAAGTAACTGAACATTCGGGAGTGGTTGAAAAAAATTCACAAATTAAAAAAAATTGTGGTACAAAGAAATAAATGGAAGATGGAACAAAAAGATCAGTGAGTTAATAAAAACGAACTGCAAATGTTTTAATTAAAAATAATTAGGGGGGATAATAAAAAACCTATAATTTAATAAAGAAATGCCGACAAAGTCGAAGAAATTTACGTTTTCAGGTGCTTGGGACCCCAGCCCAACCTACGTGGTCCCTATGAATCAGTCTTTAAGTAAACTTTAAGCCTACCCTAACAAGAGTGTTTATTTTCTCCATAAAAATGGGCATTAGTCTAGTTGTCTCTTTCTAATGCCAAATATTTAGTAATTGTCCTTTTCTGAAGAAAACAGGATAAACACACAAAAGCAGTACCATTCAGTTCTTTATTTTATACTATTTTCAAATATCATGGCCCCTTTTCTGAAAATACACCCACCCCCCTGATGGCTCGGGATATAGACCTATGAATATATTAAAAAAATCAACCACTCAAATTCTCACTTTACAATATGAAAGAACATGTAAGAATATTATAAGAAAGAATGTCATCACAAAATTCTACACAACGATGAAATGTATTTATACAGTTATATATGGGACCTCAGAATGGGAGGGGGGTATAATGTCAGAAAAGTGACCTTGACACTTGGAAAAAGTCTAGCATGAAATTGAAAATTCTGGCTCAAATAACCCAGTTTTAATGTTTTCTTCAAATTAGCCCCTGAAACATCCTTGTTAGGAAGCAAATAATCTCTAAGAGCAATATTATGCAGCGAATATTCAAAAAATTTTGAAATTTAGGATCTAGAAGTTTCTTTATCTCTTTTATTTTTCTTTCTTCCTCTCCTAGATACCTCTTTTAGAGAAGCAAATACCCATAAAAATTAAACTTGTGCTGCAAAAGGCCCCTACTTGTACCCCTTAGTTACGCCACTGGTTTGATATATGGAAAACTGGTTAGAGTCACTGCTCTTATACAGATTCTCTATCTAGCTAATAGCTCTGGAGACTAAGTCAATAAATCTGAAGCTAGTACCAGTGACTGTGAAGAAACTGCAAATGACATTGAAGGTGAAGAGAATGAACTATTAAATGTGAGAAAACGACAAATCAGAGGAAATAAAGCAACCAAAGCCAGTGAAAATACAGAAATTCAGTGCAAAATCGATAGAAGATAAAGACTTGCAGGTCTGGCTGCAAAGATATCCGAGGGATAGGACAAAATTTTGGTGTAGGTTTTGCGAAAAGATCATTACTGGTGGCCTACCCAGACATGCACTGAGGGAAAGTCACATATCCAAAGTTGTTAGTATGAAGAACCAAGTGCGTATTGCTGATGACCAAACCAATGAGTTTACTTTATCGGGAGCAGCAAAGGAAAGAGGACTAATTAGCCAACAGGTGACAGCTTTAGAGATAGCAATGTCAGCCTGGGTAGCATCAAAATCCAAGAAGATGAGTATTATGGACAGCTTGCCCGAATTGCTGAAAAAATTTATCCCTGATTCATCAGTAGTAAAGCTTCTTGCATGTGGAAGAACTAAAACCACTGGACTAATCAAAAACGTAATTGCCCCATACGCCATCAGCCAGCTGAGCTCAAGATTGGAAAAATCGCTCTTTTCGCTGATGGTTGATGAAAGCACTGACAAGTGTGGGACAAAAGACTTAGTCATCATCGTTCGCTACTATGACAACACTAAATGCGGAATCAAAGAAGACTCTTTGGCCATTCCAGAAGTTGGGAATACAGCAGCAATGGGCCTTAAAAACTTGATATATAAGACTTTAAGGGAGAAGAAGATGAAAATAAAAAACTGCATAGGATTTGCATCTGATAATGAAAATGTGGTGCTAGGGAAGAACAACGTCCTCGCAGCCCTCATAAGGAAAGATAATCCTTGGCTGTCTATTTTGGACACATCTGTGACAGTTTTGTACTATACTGTGCTCGTGCTTGTGAACAGTTACCTGCAAAGATCTTCAGATTTAGCAATGATATATAAACGTACTGATTGAATAGTGCCAAATGACTCCGTGAGCATAAGGAATTTCAAAAGTTCTGTGAAGTAGCCGAGCTTGCACTCCTGTACCCATCTGCAACTCGCTGATTAGCTTTTGAGGCCGTCTCTCAGAGGCTGGTGGAACAATGGACTGCTCTGACGTTGTTTTTTACCTTACCTGTGAATGAAGGTCGGGATCAAACGGCAGTGAGGCTTTATACAGCTTTGATCGATCACGAAGTCAAGCTTTATTATCTTTTTCTGAATTACGTTCTTCCTATTGTAAACGACCTGAATTTTGAATTCCAGAGCATAGGTGTGAAAGTTCACAAACTTTTAAAAAGCGTGGGTAATACTCTCTCCGAACTGGCAAGGAATCATATCAAAGACTAGCTTTTGATCATACTTTCAGTCTTAGAAATAGATTTTTCAAACCCAAGAAATTTCAAAGCTATGGAGACGGATATGCATTTTGGAGCCGAACTTGAGCTCTTTGCTATTGATCAGATTGAAAGTTGAAAAATTCAAGACAGACAGCTAGCTGTAACAAAGAAAAATTGCCTTGTGTTTTATATCAAGCTGTGCTCTGAAATAAAGTGAAGAGTAAACAGTGAATACCCCTTGTTTCGAATGCTAGACTAGTTATCTCTAGATAATACTTTATCTGGATCAGTTCCTTCTAAACTCCCTCTTTTCCGTATATTCAAGGACTGTTTCAATGGTTCGCTAGAAGTTGAAGCCCTAAACAGAGAGTGGAGGTGACTACCGTTCTTGAAGAAATAGCTAGGGGAAGGGACAGTGTCAGTTTTGGAATTTTGGAATTCAGTGTCAGCCCCCAAGGATGGTGCTGGGGACTCTGGTTTTCTTCACCTAGCTATATTCATAAAGGGTATTATGTCGTGGCCTCATAGCAGTGCTTCGGCCGAACGTCAGTTTTCGCTGTTAAAGCTAGTTCGGACCTCCCTCCGGAACAGACTACTGCCAGAAACAATATCCGATATTATGCATGTCAGGAGGGAAGTACCGAATCCAGAGACTTGGGATATTTCAACAGAGCTGGTCAGGAGTGCGAGGAAGTGGAAGCGTGAGCTTAAATAATATTTTATTACTGTAAAGGTCTGTAAATAAAATTCTCTTACTGAACTTGTAGGGTGAAGCCTTTAGCGCGTTGCCCCCGTTTAGTCCCATTTACGCAAAATGGG
Organism: Artemia sp. Qi Xiang Cuo; assembly: GCF_049724085.1. Taxonomy (NCBI): domain Eukaryota; kingdom Metazoa; phylum Arthropoda; class Branchiopoda; order Anostraca; family Artemiidae; genus Artemia; species Artemia sp. Qi Xiang Cuo. The sequence continues at coordinate 63,879,725 of NC_142803.1, read as the reverse complement.
ACGGAACATGGTAGTGTGGACTGCTTTTCCTGAAAAAGTGCCAAAAAGG
>NC_142803.1:63825070-63879176 GCF_049724085.1 Artemia sp. Qi Xiang Cuo | reverse complement strand
GAAACATTTTTATATTATTTGGAAAAATAGAAATGATCAATGACTAATTTCTTTTTCATTGAGAAAATTCAGAAGAGAACTTGAACTTTCCTACACTTCGTTGAGAAAATTTTAAATTGAACTATAACTTTTTATCTTCCATGAAAATATTTCACAAGTATGGTATTACTTTTTCTATCTTCCACCGAAAAATTTAGAATTGAACTTTAAATTTCTTTATGTCTTTGTGACATAAGGGGGAGGAGGGGAGGGGGAGGGGGGTTGGGGGGAGGGGGAGGTGACGGTGAGGAGTGGGGAGGAGAGGGAGGGTGGGGGGCCCTTTGGGAGCCTGGGGGACCTTTGGGTGCCGGTGGAGGGCCTTTGGGGGTCCTGGGGGCCGGTTGAGAGCCTGGGGGACATTTGGAGACCGGGTGAAGGCCTTTGGGACCCCGGTGGTCTTTTGGGAGCTCGATGTGCCTTTGGGGGGCCCGGGGTGGGCCTTTGCGGGTCTGGGTGGCCGGTGGGAGCCCTGGGAACCTTTGGGGACCGGGGGGTTCCTTCTGGATTGGGGTATGGGGTTTGGAACCCTTTGGATCGGGGTAGGGTGATCGGGGCCCTTTGGGGTTGGGTAGAGGACCTCACGATACTGTTCAAATAGAACTTGTTTACTATAACGACCACACTCAAAACCTCTTCTAAAACCCTTTCTAAAATCATCTTTTAAAACGCCTCGAATGGTTTCGCCGAAATAATTCAATAACTTGTCTAAAACAGTTTCACCCAAATAATCCCCTAAAAGTACTTTCTGTGTGTTCCTTTTGTTTTTTGGCATCTCTATGCTTTCACATTTCAAATTTCTAGAAAACCCTTTCCTACGTTAATCTCTTCATCTCATAAATGTCCCTAGCTAAACTATTATGGTTTTGATAGAATATCAATTTACCTCTCCGACTTAAAGCTCAGTGAAGCCGTATTTAAAAATAGAATTTCTATCTCTTTAGACTCCCACATAATTCCAAGATAACAAGTGATGTCATTTATGATTCCTGACACTAAAGATCAATGAAGCCTTATTTAAAAATAGAATATTAATTTTTCTCTCTGACCTAAAGAATGTTTATCCCTCAGACCTAAGATTAAAGAAGCCTTAATGTTTCTTAATTCCCTCTTCGTAAATCAACAATTTCCCCGCCGATTATTTACCTAGGGACTCTATGACCATATTGTTTCATAATTCCCCACGCTCGTGAATCAATAATTCCCCGATCGATTATGTAAATCACCCCTCATGCCATTACACGTGGCCAAACAACAACAACAACAGATCGATTGACCTTGACCCCCATGAGACTCGATCGATAATCCTTGAATAAATTATGTCCCGTCAGCATTAAACTAAATTGTAGATGGCATCACGGTGTTCGTACCGGACCTTCTGATAGGGTTCTACTAAGGCCTAATGCCCTTTTTAATGGTCGAAAGTGATTGGAAGGCTTGACATTTTTATAGTAAAGATCGATTTGGGTATAATGTTTTTGTTGTTGTTGTTGTTTAGACCAGGGCACTTCGTATCGAAGAAGGTGTCGTGGGAACTTTGAAAAGGGCTCATTTGATTGAAAATAGAAAGGGTTGAAGACGTTTTTAATAGCCGAAAGTGATTGGAGGGCAACTAGTCCCCCTTCCACTCCCACCCTCCCATTTGCCCATTATGTTTAAAAACTAAATGTTGCCTTACGATTAAATCAAAATGCACTGTGTTAATGCTAATTCCCAATACGGCATCTCAGCAGTATCCCAAGAACGACTGAGGATATTATGTTCAAACTTTTGGGGCTACTTCTGCTCTTAAAATTTAACCAAATAAAAATAGCGTAAGTGCATCCAAGCTATCAAAGAAAGTAAACAATTTTTTTTTGCGAATGGTCTCAAGTTTTCGATTTCAGGTCAACTAGACGAGGTATGAAACTAAATTAAACACTACTATTTGTGTCCAGATTTTTAAAAGGGTGTATGTTTTTTAAAAATTGCCGAAAATTTTTCTCCAGCATACAAATAGCAGGCCAAACTATAAAGTCTTAAAAAAACAAAAGATTTAAAGTATTATTTTCTTTTTCCCTTATTTTCTTTGTCAATATAAAACGAACAGAAATTAATTTAAAAAAAACTTTTTCCAAAAAATAGGTTTCTCAAAGAAAAGTAAAGAACTCCATTTAAAAAAAAATGAGCAAAAATAAAATTAAATAATCTACCAAGCGTGAAACTACCACAAATCAGCATTGATAAACAAATGAAACCCAAAACGAACAGAAATTGCAATAAATAACAAAGTCAAACTCAAAACGAGCAGAAATTAACATAAGTTGGGCTCAAAACCCCTATGTCTTCCGAAGGCCAGAACAAAATTTGCACGTTCATAAACACAATCGTTACGTTTTCGGATAATCATTCTTTCTTGATAGGCTAAATATGACATGATTAAGCTAGGAAAGGTTATTAATTGAGTCCTATTCAAAATGTACATCTGCTTCCGATTCAGGAACATAAGGAAGACAATTAATTTTAGACCACAAATGATCATGATAATCATTTAATAAATTTACTATAAAATTGGACTACGGAATAAACCATTGCTTTTGGTTTTCCATAGAGAGGTTTGGGTATTTTTCTTTTTAAAGAGACCTTGAAATTGGACAATTTACTATGTCAGGAATTTCTAGCATAGGGCACCAGGTGGGTGCCCTATGCTCATGTCATAGTTTTTTAATTAATACATTGGATGATAAATTTGCCTTCTTAAGTAATGCTGATACTCGGTGAGTGGTCCTTTATTAATTGAATCTGTATTGAAGTGTTGTAGGGCTATAGCTTCCTTCCTATCGCAAAAACTTTTTTTTTGTAAAATGAAAGATATTTTCTAAACGGTCTTAGAGGATGACAACCACCCTAACAGCCCTTAGGGTTAGGGTTTTAATTTATGCCCTGGGGGCATATAAGGTGTTTATAGAAAGGGTTGTCGTTTCAAAAAGGGCTTCTTCGATTGGAAATCGAAAGGCCTAGTGCCCTTTTTAATGGTCGAAAGTGATTGGAAGGCTTGACATTTTTATAGTAAAGATCGATTTGGGTATAATGTTTTTGTTGTTGTTGTTGTTTAGACCAAGGCACTTCGTATCGAAGAAGATGTCCTGGGAACTTTGAAAAGGGCTCATTCGATTAAAAATAGAAAGGGCTGATGCCCTTTTTAATAGTCGAAAGTGATTGGAGGGCAACTAATCCCCCTCACATGCCCACCCTCCCATTTTCCCATTATGTTTAAAAACTAAATGGGGCCTTAAGATTAAATCAAAATGTACTGTGTTAATGCTAATTCCCAATAAGGCATCTCAACAGTGTTCCAAAAACGACTGAGGGTATTTATTATGTTCAAACTTTTGGGGCTGCTTCTGCTCTTAAAATTTAACCAAATCAAAATAGCATAAGTGCATCCAAGCTATCAAAGAAAGCAAACATTTTTTTATGCGAATGGTATCAAGTTTCCCATTTCAGGTCAACTAGAGGAGGTATGAAACTAAATTAAACCCTACTATTTGTGTCCAGATTTTTAAAAGGGTGTATGTTGTTAAAAATTGCTGAGAATTTTTCTCCAGGATACAAATAGCAGGCCAAACTATAAAATCTTAAAAAACGAAAAGATCTAAAGTATTATTTTCTTTTTCCCTGAAAAGACTATGCCAATATAAAACGAACAAAAATTAATTAAAAAAACTTTTTCCACAAAATAAGTTTTTCAAAGAAAAGTAAAGAACTCCATTAAACAAAAAATGAGCAAAAACAAAATCACATAATCCACCAAGCGTGAAACTACCACAAATCAGCATCGATAAATAAATGAAACCTAAAACATAAAGAAATGACAATAAATAACTGAGTCAAACTCAAACGAGCAGAAATTAACATAACTCAAAACCCCTGTGTCTTCCGAAGGCCAGAACAAAATTTGCACTTTACTGAAAAAAAAATACAAATAAATGGGTATTGTCAGTTCAGTTTAATATATTTCAGTTTAATATACTGATGTTTAGTAATCAAAATGTTAATATTATTTGATTTATTAAAGCTATAAAAGTACAAAAAAATATATATTTTTTTAGTAAAGTGCAAATTAAAAATCAGTAAAAGAAAAAAAAAATTCCTAAAAAGTCTATTAGCTGTCCTTGTGAATCAACAGATTGTTAAAATTCTAATTTCTCAGCGGACAAAAAGCGTTGCCAAATTTTACTAATTAGTTTTGCTTCTTCATTTTTTGGTTTGAAGCACAGTTTATAGAAATTATAAACTATATCATTTAAACTGTGGTTTGAAGTGACTACACTGAAAAATGTAGAGCAGCCCTAAAATATAATAACTTTGAAACAGCCTAAATAAAAACCTTAGAAAATTGCGGTTCCAGGTAGATGGTTTTAGGTGCAGGCAAAGTAGTTTAAAGGGCTTGCAAGGTTGTCTCCCTTGCTATTTATACACACAAGAAAATTAGGTACCAAGATACGTAGGCACTAAAGCGTACAACTACCGTGAGGTACGCCTGCCTGTATTAGACCTTCAAAGGAAAGCTACACCTTCTTAAGCTGTTTGGTGTCTTAAACTGTGAAGCTGTGAAGCGTCTCAAGCTTCTTAAGCTGTTAAGATGTTTTTAGCTTATTTTTCTTGATTCTTAAGCATACTAAATTTTTCTTTGAACAGTTCGCCTGCTACAACCAATAACTATAAAATTCTATATAGATACGTATAAATGTATAGATATAGATAGATATAGATATAAATTATTCTTTGAACAATTCGCCTGCAACAACCAATAACTATAAAATTGCATATAGATATAAATGTATAGATATAGATAGATATAAATGTAAATTTTTCTTTGAACAGTTTGCCTGCAACAACCAATAACTATAAAATTGCATATAGATATAAAAGTATATATATAGATAGATATAGATATACATGTAAATTTTTCTTTGAACAGTTCCCCTGCAACAACCAATAACTATAAAATTGCATATGGATATAAATGTATAGATATAGATGTAAATTTTTCTTTGAACAGTTCGCCTGCAACAACCAATAGATATAAAATTGTATATAGATATAAATGTACAGATATAGATAGATATAGATATAAATATAGATTTTTCTTTGAACAGTTCGCCTGCACAACCAATAACTATAAAATTGCATATGGATATAAATGTATAGATATAGATATATATAGATATAAATGTAAATTTTTCTTTGAATAGTTCGCCTGCAACAACCAATAACTATAAAATTGCATATAGATATAACTATAAATGTTTTTTAATAAAAAAAATGAACTCTCGGTGTTTCCTATTCTATGAAACATAAGGTTGTGTAAGTTTCCATTTAACCATTTCCAGAGATCAGACTTTTTTTTCTAATCGTCATTAGTACCTAAAATTGAAATTTTGATAACCAAATGATAAAAGCAAAATTGGTACTGTTCTATTAGCTGGTACCCACGCGAAAAGTCAAGTTTGGTTAATACTAATGAAATAAAACAAAATAGATTGAAAATATTATAGTTTAGAAACAAATTTGGGCTATATATTTTCACATTAGGGGGGTGGGGGCAAAGCATAGCATATATTAAATACATAACCTAACCTAATCTAGGTACCTTCCCCCCCTAAACCCCCAAAAAACAATAGTTTAAGTATTGCAAACGCAATGGCAAACCACGCTTTTGCGATCCATTTCTCTATTTACAGATACCCGTTTGACTAGTTTCCTTTAGCATTTCCCTATACAGTATAGCGCGTGAGTACCAGCTAATAGAACAGTACCGCAAAATTAAACGGTTTAAACCATAAAAGTAATGATAATAAAAACATCATGCTTCAAAACTTTCAAGCCTTATACAAAACACTAATGTGGATAACGCAGTGTACAACAAAACAAATTCACGTTTAAATGGATTAAAATTCATTTCCTTTGAAGATACCGTCCCGAGGTTATTAGCACAAGAAAAAAAATAACAACCTAACACCACTAGAGTGGAGTGGATTCTTGATAAAAAAATTAAATTAAAAAAACAAGTTTTTTGAACTGAAAGTAAGGAACGACGTTAAAACTTAAAACAAACAGAAATTATTCCGTATATGAAAGGGGCTGTCCCCTCCTCAACGCCTCACTCTTTACGCTAAAGTTATTTATTGCTTAAAAAAATGAGTCGTGAGAAAGTCAAACTCTAGCGTAAAGAGCGAGGCGTTGAGGAGGGGACAGCCCCTTTCATATAAGGAATAATTTCTGTTCATTTTAAGTTTTAACGTCGTTCCTTACTTTCAGTTAAAAAAAACTTGTTTTTTTAATTTAATTTTTGAACGTTTTTGAATAAATGCAGGTTTTGATTTTGGCTCACTGTACATGAATAATTAAAACAAAATTTGCATATGAATTTACTTTTATTTGGTTAAATGGCTTTCTCGAAACTTGTTTAATTTTATTTACGAACGTTTTTATTAGTAATAAATATACGTAACTTACGAATTAACTGACGCAACCAACTTCTATATTCATATATTTTTGATACGTATATTAGGGGGTTCGCCCCCTAGTCAATACCTTGCTCTTTACGCTAAAGTTCGAATTTTGTTACAATTCTTTGAAAATGACCGCTTAATCACAAAGGCCGTTAATTAGAATAAATAGCTCTTATGAAAGTACTAAAAAATCTTTGGTTTAAAGAGCGAGGTATTGACTAGGGGGTGAACCCAATCATATATGTAATATTTTCTGTTCGTTTAAAGTTTTGATGTTGCTGCTGTTGCAGTTGAAAAACTTGTTTTTTTTATATTTAATTTCTGATCTTTTTTATCTGATCTGATCTTCCCCGATGAAAACTTCCTTCATGGAAAGATCCTACCACATAACCCCCGACCCACCCACCCCCTACTACCGGAAAAACCCTCCCCTGAAAACGTCTGTATACTTCCCAATAACCAATGCTATATGTTAACATTGGATAAAGTTCATAACTTTCAGCCCTCCCCCCGGGAACTTTGGGGGATTAAGTCATCCTAGAAGACATACTTATAATATTTTCGAACATGCTGAACAAAATGGCTATCTAAAAATTTTGATCGGGTGACTTTGGGAAAAAAATGAGCGTGGGAGGGGGCCTAGTTGCCCTCCATTTTTTTGGTCACTTAAAAAGTGCACTAGAACTTTTAATTTCCATTCCAATGATCCCTCTCACAATATTTTAGGTTCACTGGGTCGATAGGGGTAGGACTTGGGGCCCAAGTATCATAAGAAATTGTTTGTCTAGTATGCATCTCAAATCATCGTGGTATGCATATTCTCACGATGATGCCATAAAAATGCCCCGAAACAAGGTCACTTTTAACACCTATCAAAAATCCAATTGATAAATCGAATGTGCTTGAACTTGTTCCAGTTCAATGGAATGAACCTGTTACGATATTGTGACGCTTAACATCAGCTGGGCAATGTCCCAGAAACAATACATTGGATGTATTTCTAAAATCATAATATGTTCAATGGCTTGTTGGTTCAGTCGATTAACGTGTCGTTCTTTTACCTTAGGAAATCACGGGTCTCACGTTCAATTCCTACATCAAACACAAATTTCATAAAAATCAATGGGAAGATACTTAGAATGTAAAAAATCGTCAATTAATTAATTAATACATGAAAAAAAATAATTAATGTAATTATTTAAATTAATTAATAATAAATTAATTTATGTAAATTAATTAAAAAAATTAAATTACAGAAAGAATTTCACAATTTCATACAAAGGAAACGTCACGCACTTTGAACAAAGTTCAGCACGAATTTTCACGGTGGTTGAATTCCGGTCATTACACTGTCTGCTTGTATTGACGGGACTGTCTTGTTGTAAGCATTGTAGCTATATGGTGGGACTGTCTGCTTGTAATCGTTATAGCTATATGGTGGGACTGTCTGCTTGTAATCATTATAGCTATATGGAAGTATTGTGCGCTTGAAACTGTTATAGATATATGGGAGTACTGTGCGCTTGTAAATATTATAGATATATGGGGAGACACTGCGTTTGTATGCGGGTTTATTTTTTTTCTGTAGAGGTGATCGTATCGATCCAGTAGCTCTACAATTTCGTAAGAGGGCTCATTTCAACGGAAATTAAAAGTTCTAGTGCCCTTTTTAGGTGACAAAAAATGGAGGGCAACCTGGCCCCCTCCCGCGCTCATTTTTTCCCGAAGTAACCCAATCAAAGTTTTGAGATAGCCATTTTGTTCAGCATAGTCAAAAATCTAATAAATGTCTTTGAGAATGACTTAATCCCCCACAGTTCCCAGGGAAAGGGCTTCAAGTTATGAACTTTGCCCATTGTTTACATATAGTTTCGTTTAATGGGAAGTATAGAGACTTTTCTGGTGGTATTTTTTGTGGGGGGGTGGGGTGGGCGCAGGGGGATCGGGGGGAGAATCCTTCCTTGGTTGATTTGTCCTTGGGGTAAGGGACATATCTATGAAGGAGGCGCGGGATTTCCCAGCATTATTTAAAAACGACCCGAAATTAAATAAAAAAACAAGTTTTTCAACTGAAAGTAAGGAGCTAAATTAAAAATTAAAAATAACAGAAATTATTACGTATATGAGGGGGTTCGCCCCGTAGTCAATACCTCGCCCTTTTCGCTAGAGTGTTTTAGTACTTTCAAAAGAGCTACCTATTCTAATTAACCGGCGTTTGTGATTCAGGGATTTGTGATTCGAACAAAATTCGAACTTTAGCGTAAAGAGCGAGGTACTGACTAGGGGATAAACTCCCTAGTATACGTAATAAAAACATAAGAATATAGAGGTTCGTTACGTAAGTTAATTCGTAAGTTACGTCAGAACAAAATTTCGAGAAAGCCGTTTAGCCAAAAAAAGTTAAATTAATATGCAAATTTCGTTTTAATTATTCATATACGGTGAGCCAAAATTAAAGCTGGATTAATTCAAAAACGTTCACAATTTAAATAAAAAAAACAAGTTTTTTTTTAATTTAAAGCACGGACGACGTTAAAACATAAATCTAGCATAAATTATTCAGTCTATGTCCGGGGGGGGACCCGCCTCACCGCATCGCTCATTAAGCTAATGTTTGAGAATGTCACACAAAATTATGTTTTAAACAAAAAAAAAAATTAGCGTAAAGAGCGAGGCGTTGAGGAGGGGACAGCCCCTTTCATATACGTAATATTTTCTGTTCGTTTTAAGTTTTAATGTCGCTCCTTACTTTCAGTTAATTTTTTTTTTATTTAATCTCTATAGACGCGATAGGCTTCATCTCGGCTAATATTAAATTATAAAAATTATAGACCGCATGGTTGGTGGCTTTGTTAAGGAAGCCAAGATTGTCAAAGAGAAAAAGGGGTTAATACAAAGAAAAATAAAAGATCAGTGCACTTGACCTGGTGACTGAAAACAAATTAGTTAGCAGGACAGCAAGGCCAAGCTTGAGAGGGTATGCAGTTAAAAAATAGCAGTAAAAAAAATAATTAATATAATTAACAAATACAACGATTTTCTTTTTATTCCTTTAATACGACGGGGCAAAACCATATACCGAATCGAACACACACTATCAAATAGACACAAAACAAATCATTTCACGACCCAGAACATACTAAGAATTTTTTTCGCTTTTTGTACTTCTTATAAAACACAACAGTAAAAGAAAACTTTTTTGCGCGTTAGGGAATCAATGCCTAAAAAATGTAAAAAAAATATAAATACCTTTACAGCAGCTACAGTGAGTCCAGCACTCGTCGATCCAATTCCGGTTGTGACCACTGAGCGTGGACACAGCTTCGCAGCATATTTCAAAAACTGAGATTTTCCGCAACCAGGATCCCCCACTAAAAGAAGATGGGGCTCACCTCTCACACGAGAACCATTTGCATCGATACGTTGCACCCCTCCACACAGTATCAAAGCAACTGCCAACTTAACTGCATATAATCCATAAATCTATGGAGCATAATGATATTTATTTATAATAAAAACACATAAGAAGTAAGGCCTAATATGTATGCTATTCATTGTAACAAAATAAAAACATTAAATTGTGCGCCATTGCCGTCAAGCTCCTAAAATCCTGCAAAGGTACAACACAAATAAGTGAAGAGAAATATAACGTTCGGCTGTCGCCCTCTGCGTGTAATGGCGACTGAGTTAGCAGAGTAACGACTTTGACTTACACCCCAAGCCAAAGGATTTGTATCAGCAGGACTCGAGCCCTCGTCTCAAAGAACATTGGGTTTAAACTCCAGTGTGACATACACTCGACTAGGGTGGCCCCTATGAACAAGAATGATAGACAGGGCAATATAAAGTCAACCCAAACTAAGAATTATTTTACTTTCTTATTTTCACGTAGAACAATTGTAAAGGGTTGATGATCCGCCTTTTTTCTAAGGGTCTTAGCTCACCATCATAAGACAGAAAAAAGGTCTTTTATAGTAATTCTCAATACTTAACAGCAAAATTCCTTTAGAAACTGAATGCGACGTTTGACACAAAATTCTAAGAAGATGTGGCTGGTGGGAATAAAATTTTAACCAGCATGATATTTCTAAAGTCAATTAAGATGAAGAAATGTCGGAGTGTAGGTTTGACATCACCAGGCACGTGCGAGGGAAATTTTTTGTTGGTGGGGGGGGGGGGGCTTAAAAATGCATAAAATGTGTGAACTACATGAGTTTATAAGACAGTTCATGAGAAACCCAAGGTTTTTTTCTGATTTTTTGGACAATTACCTTAACTTGTGAGTAGTTTTTTAGAAATGCGAAACTAATAATTACAAAATTTGATACTAAACTAAGACAAACAAAAGGATTGCAACACCTGATTGGGTCGTATATTTTGCATGATATTTCTAAAGTCAATTAAGATGAAGAAATGTCAGAGTGTAGGTTTTACATCACCAGGTACTTGCGAGGGAAATTTTTTGTTGGTGGAGGGCTTAAAAAGGCAAAAATGGGTGAACTACATGAGTTTATAAGACGGTTCGTGAAAAACCCAAAGTTTCTTCATATTTTTTGGACAATTGCCTTAACTTGAGAGTAGTTTGCTAGATATGCGTCGTTGATAATTAATAAATCTGATGCTAAACTCACACAATCAAAAGGATTGTATCACATGGTTGGCTCGTATATATTTCTTGATATTTCTAAAATCAAATAAGATGAAGAAATGTCGGAGTGTAGGTTTGACATCACCAGACACGTGCGAGGGAAATTTTTTGTTGGTGGAGGGCTTAAAAAGGCAAAAATGGGTGAACTACATGAGTTTATAAGACGGTTCGTGAAAATCCCAAGGTTTTTTCTGATTTTTTGGACAATTGCCTTAACTTGAGAGTAGTTTGTTAGAAATGTGTCGATGATAATTAAAAAATCGGATGCTAAACTCAGACAAAAAAAGGATTGTAACACCTGATTGGCTCGTATAGTTTGCATGATATTTCTAAAGTCAATTAAGATGAAGAAATGTCGGAGTGTAAGTTTTACATCACCAGGCACGTGCGAGGGAAATTTTTTGTTGGTGGAGGGCTTAAATAGGCAAAAATGGGTGAACTACATGAGTTTATAAGACAGTTCGTGAAAATCCCAAATTTTTTTCTGATTTTTTGGACAATTGCCTTCACTTGTAACTAGTTTGTTAGAAATGAGTCGTTGTTAATTAGAAAATCTGATGCTAAAATCAGAAAAACAAAAGGATTTTATCACCTAATTTCCGCGTATATATTTCATGATAATTATAAATTAAATTAAGTTTAAGAAATGTCGGAGTGTAGGTTTGTCATCACCAAGCACGTGTGAGGGAATTTTTTGGTTGGTGGAGGGGCTTAAAAAGGCAAAAATGGGTGAACGACATGAGTTTATAAGACGGTTCGTAAAAATCCCAAGTATTTTTATTATTGTTTAGACAATTGCCTTAACTTGAGTGTAGTTTGGTAGAAATGCGTCGTTGATAATTAAAAAATCGGATGCTAAACTCAGACAACGAAAACGATTGTAACACCTGATTGGCTCGTATATTTTGCATGATATTCCTAAAGTCAATTAAGATGAAGAAATGTCGGACTGTAGGTTTGACATCACCAGGCTCGTGCGAGGGAAATTTTTTTATGGGGGGGGGCTTAAAAAGGCAAAAATGGGTGAACTACACGAGTTTATAAGACGGTTAGCGAAAAACCCAAAGTTTTTTCTGATTTTGTGGACATTTGGCTTAACTTGAGAGTAGTTTGGTAGAAATACGTCGTTGATAAATAAAAAATTGGATACTAAACTAAGACAATCAAAAGGTTTGTAACATCTGATTGGCTTGTATATTTTGCATGATATTTATAAAGTCAATTAATATGAAGAAATGTCGGAGTGTAGGTTTTACATCACCAGCCACGTGCGAGGGACATTTTTTGCTGGTGGGGGGCTTAAAAGGCAAAAATGGGTGAACTACATTAGTTTATAAGACGGATCGTGAAAATCCCAAGGTTTTGTGCGCCAAGAATGGACCGGAAACAACTTCAACCGTGCCCAGCCCCCCCACGATCAGAAATTAAATTGTGTGTCGTCTCTGTGTGTGTGTGGATCGTCAATGTCGGGTAAAACGTTTAGAATGTTTAGTAAAAAGTCAGAGATGTACAAAAAGAAATTTTCAAAGAAATCGATACTACTAGCAGACTCATAAAACCATTAATTATTGACTATAAAACCATTGATTATTGAGTGTCAAAATTAATAGGAAAAAAGTACATTTAAATAGAACAAATTCAACTACACAGATATTTTATAGCATCAAAAGGATCTTACAACATTTCACAGAATCGAGAGACTACTATTGCCATCTACCAACCTATAGCTTTAGATGGCAGCACAGTCCCTGCGACCCACGGCTATTGTGTGAGAGACATGCAATAAAAAACAATAGATATTAATGACAATACTAAACTAACATAACCACAAAATTCCACATTATTGCAAAGAAATACCAAAACCATAGGTTAGGTTGCACAGAAATACCAAAACCATAGGTTAGGTTAGGTTAGATTAGCCTACGTACGCGCGCGATCCCACCCACAGCCCTCAGGGCAAGGGTTGTAAGTTGTGCCCTGGGGACATATAAGGTTTTTATTGAAAGCTAAGTTGTGGAAACTTCAAAAAGGGCTGATTCAATTGGAAATTGAAAGAGCTAGTGCCCTTTTTAATATCCGAAAGTGATTGAAGGGAAACTAAACCCCTCCCCTCGCGCTCACTATTTCCCCAAACACATCCAATCGAAATTTTGAGATATCCATTTTGTTCAACGTAGTTTAAAGCTCTGGAAATTAGGTCTTCTAGGATGATAACCCCCTCAGAGCCCTCATTGCAAGGGTTGTAAGTTATGGCCTGGGGGCATATAAGGTTTCGAATAAGGTTCGAGGGATGTCTTTTAGGATGATAATCCCCTCAGAGCCGTCAGTGCAAGGGTTGTAAGTTATGCCCTGGGGACATATTTGGTTTATCTAGAAAGTTGTTTATTAAGTTTTAAAAATGGCTCATTTGATTGGAAATTGACAGGGCTAGTGCCCTTTTTAATAGTTGACGGGGAGTGTAAGTGGGTGGAAAGTGAGTGGGCATATAATGTTCTTATAAAAAACGATGTTGTGGAAAATTCAAAAAGGGCACATTCAATTGGAAATTGAAAGGGCTAGTGCCCTTTTTAATATTCTAAATTGATTGAAGGGCAACAAACCAGTCAAGTTTTTAATCAATTACAGTTACTGCATGCTTAACACATTCTTTTTACCATTGGAATCTTTTGTTTTGACTAGTGTAGAAAGGGAAGCATTCAAGCAAGAACTTAAAACACCAGAATGGTCGAGATCGAAATCACCAGAACGCTCTAGTCAAATGTCAAATTAGTAATTAGTGGTATATTAATAGCCAGTTCCAGCCTTTCAGGACCAGAAACCATAAAATAAATTAAGGACTCAAGAATATTCCAACAGAGTGGCAGAATGGGCTGCAAGCTCTCCATTGAAAATATTACCTGTTCAGGAGCAATACGGAGATTGTGTCCATTATGCCTTTAATCAGATTTTTATGTGAAAGCCAGCCATATACCTGTAGGCACCAGTGAATAAAGAAGTAAGATTAAGATTAAGGTATATGATTACCTGATCTTTGCCCTTTGAACCTGTTCTGCAAGATATCAGATTACTAAGGGCTTCACTTATATATGTTATAACACTAACAGGAATATGACTTGGATTAAAATGAAAGTTTCGCTGTAGAAACTCACCTAGCTTAATCAGCGGGTATAAGTGGGCCTATTTTCTCACCATGCGAAAGGTTGTCTTACCAATTATACCGGCCTTCGAAAGACGAAACATATCATTTCAGAATTGAAATCTAATATATATTCAAGAAAAAAATTCAGACATAAAAATAAAAAACTCAGTCTTAAAGATTATTGCTTCATCTCAAAAAAGTAGAAACAACGACAAATCCAAGCTAGGGAAAATGAACTGAAAACTATAATCCTAGATGCCGTGGCACAGAATATGAAGGAAGAGAGTATGGAACAGCAAAAATGTTGTGTTGGAATCTGCTAAAGATTAGAAGCTTGAACTTGAAATTGGCCCTAAATGCAAATGTTATAGTGTCGATTTAAGATGGTTACAGTTTACTTCCATTAATGGAAGTTATCTATTGGTGCGTCACCTCAGCCTTTTCATACAAATGATATTTGTGATAGGTATTGTTCCGTTCTTTTTCTGCGGTGGTGATCTGTCTCCAATTCCCAAAAAAGGAACATCTGAGCGGCAATGATCCTCTTTCTATCCCATCACCGTATCTACTACGACATGCAAACTTCTTGAGCTTCTTTTTCTTGATGAGTTAAGACAAAAATGTTACGTTCCCCCATATCAGTTCGGTTTTCATGCTTATCTTGGCTGTTCTCATGCTCTTACAGCAGTTTTTACTGCCCTCGCTGACGCTGAATCTTCGGGAGAAAGTATGATCCTCGCCGGACATGACGTTAGACGAGCGTTCGATTCCTTAATTCATTTTTCCATGCTTCTTCATATGGCAAGGTGAGGCGTAAACCGATCAGTTGTCCGTGTTCTCAGGGATTTTTATAGGAGCCTAAAAGTGCGTTTAAAACTTCCATCCTGTTTTTCCCTGCAGTCAGATCTTCATCCTTCCCTATATAATTGCATAAATTCTCGTGTGAGGCCAAACTCTTCGATTCCCTCGAATATGCTTGTGAATCTTCAATACCCCATCCTCGTTAAGAAAGGGACTAGACAGGGAGCTATCACTTCCCCTACCCTGTTCAATAATAGTGTCTTGGAAGCGCAGGCAAAGTGTCTTCCTTCATGCATTCTTGGGAGAATAGATATGTCTCTTATTTGTTATGCTGATGACATCCTGAATCTCAGCCGTACGATCCAGCGCATTGAGCAGAATTTCAAAATCCTCAAAGATGAATATTCAAAAATCGGTCTGTCTTTTAATGCTGAGAAAACCGAAGTAATCCTTTTCAATTGGCGAAATCCCTCTACTCCTCTTATAAATATGGACGGTTCTCTTGTTAAACCCTCAGACCATATTACATACCTGGGCCTCCCAATTGGCACATCTATAGGCCACACACGTCGTTTGCTGATTTCTCACGTTGAGCGTAAAATTAGCATTTCTTACGCTGTAATCGTAAAAACCAAATTACGTTTCAACCGTTATATTCTAGCATCCATTTACAACGCCACAGCACTTCCTAATATGCTTTAAATTGCTCCTTTCTGGAGATTCTTTACAGTTACAAATAAAAAGTACCTACGATCAATCTTCTTCAGATTTGCTAAATATCTTCTACATTTGCCCCCTTGGACAAGGAACCGTAAAATTATTCATTTGTATAAGCTAGCTGACCCTAATATTAGCATTAATAAATCTCTATCCCGTTTTCAAAGTAAGTTTAATCATCCATGGTCAACAATTTGTTCACAATAGTTTTTTTATATTAATGTAATGCATATAGTCACTGTTTGTATTAATGTAATGAAGAGTTTTCTTTTGTCATGTGTTTGAATTTTTAATGTGTGTTTGTGTCCTTCTTTTTCTTTTTTTTTCTTTTTTTTTCTTTTCTGTTTTCTTTAGTGATTACTCCGTCTATTGTACTTTTTGTACCTTTTTTTGACTGGCAATAAATGAATAATAATAATAATAATAATAATAATAATTATTCCTGAAAGTTATTATTTTGGACAATAATTTCCAGGGAACTAAAGAGGGTTTACATACCTAAGCTTGTCACTTACGATGATAATGAGAAATTCAAGGAGGCTGATCTTGGTCGTTCTTGGAAAAGAGGAAGCCTGAAATAAAATTTGAAAGCAAGATAAAGGGTATTTGGAGTTTTTGATCATATGTTCAATCGTTCCCGAAAATGGGAGACAGCGTAAGTTTGGTAGCTTTTGGACAAAAATTGACTGGGAATGAAAAAGGGTTTACATAGCTAAACTTATCACTTGCTACGATTGTTAGAAATTCAAGGAAGCTGTTCTTAGTTCTTCTAGGAGAAAAAGAATCCTGAAACACAATTTGAAAACTTAGGAAGGGATGTTAAGCGTTTGCAATCAAGTGTTTTTGATTACATTTGGATTTATGAACGGCAAGTTATGAACCGGTCTGAAGAGGCTGTGAATGGCGGCATTCATCCACCACAAGATACAAACCACCCAGAAACCTCAACTCGATACAATAATAGGAAATCACTTAGCTTTGCAGTTGGGATGCAAGGCAAGAATAATTTTTAGGATGATCTCCCGAACCTCGTACCACACTTCTGTAGAGCCGGGGAAAAGAAAAAGTACAATCCCAAAATTATATTTTTGGGACTGTTAAAGAGGTTATTTATGTTTATAGGTACAAAATGACGGAAGAAACGACTGTTTTTGTAAGCTATAGCTTCTTAGGCAATAGTTGAAAGTGAAAAACAATGGGATTTTCAGGCCGAAAAAGCACCAATGTGACAGGTGCATGGCATTTAAGTTGAAGAATTGTGAGCACATATTAAAAGAAAGCAAAAGCTAGGACTGAGAATGACAGTAACTAGGACAGAGCCAAACCTAGTTCAAGGTGTTTATAATGGCAAATCATGACCTTGAATCTACGTTGCTTTGTTAAGACATAAAATTTTGTCTCTTTACTTCAAACAAAAGGTTGTTTTTCACAGCATTACTTCTAACGATCTTGTGAGTTTTGACGTACTGAATATAGTTTAACTCGAGACTTAAGGGCAGTAGAATTCATTCGAATTCATTTCATGTGTTATTGGCAAGTTGGAAGACCTGCTATGGTCATACCCAAACGCTGAGGCAATTTTTATGTGAAAAAATGGATGTTCTAAAAAGAAAAATAATAGAGTTTTTTTTTTAATCCACTTGTCCATTAAGCTACTATGTATTGAGTGACAGTGATGCCGAAGAATTTGTTAAAAGGTTACAAAAAGGTAGTGGCATATTCTGCACCAGACTTTCAAGATGAAGACGTTTACAATCCAACTATATATGCGTCTGAATATCTCCCGCCGACGGGCTAACAAAACAACACAACCAAAAATTCCAATATGGTACTACTAAAAAAAAAAAAAAAATCAAACAAATTGATAAATATTATTACGAAAATCCCAAAAATTCCCCGGAAACTATTTTGGTCATGCTTACGCACAACCCCAGTTTGTAAATGACTCCAGGAGCACGGCAAAACATGCCGAGCAGAGTACTGCGACGGGGTTGTTTCACACTGAGGCCACCGAAATGAATCTGAATTTCTTGTATTATAATTGTGAAGATCCAAACCAGGTATGAATATGTCATTAAAATATTCTGAGGTAAGGTTATTAATAATATCAAACATTAACATAAATTGAAAAAGGAATATACCTGCTAGAGGAAGAATGTTAATTTTTAAATATATATTTCTCACTGAATCTCTGGTCCATAATTTGCTAAAATCCTAATGGCAGAATTCTGCAAAGCTCTAAGACGTTGTTTCAGATGGGATTGAATAGTTGAAGACCATACCGAACAAAAATATAAAAGGTAACAATGGACAAGTGAAAAATGCAAAATTCTAAGGACAATTTTCGGACAAACATGCTTCATTTTTCTGATAATTCCATTATTACGAGCAATTTTAGATGTTATACAATTTATATGGTCTGAAAAACTAAGCGTCTTATCTTTAATTATGCCTAAATACCTATTCGAGTGCACTCTGCTATAAATGAATTTACACACCTCAACTTATCTACCCACGGATAATACATTTTAGAACGAGCAAACAACACAAAAATATACTTCTTAAAATTTATTTTCAGCTTATTCAAACTAGTCCACTGTTAAATCAAGATTATATTCTGTTCGACTGCATGGATCAAATAAAAAATTAAATAAATAAATAAATATGAAACCTATGAAACCTAATAATTATGTCCCTGAGGACGACTTAACCCCCACAGGTCCTCGGGGGACAGGCTGCATGTTCTTAACTTTACTCTTTGTTTACATATTGTTTTGTTTATTAAAAAGTTTACAGCCTCGTTTGAATTTTGCGGGCGGGGTGGGGAGGGGTGGGGGGAGGGGTTACGTGGTAGGACCTTTCCATGGAGTAATTTTTAATTAGGAAATGAATTACTATGAAGGGACGCTGGATTTCCTAACATTATTTAAAATTAAATCAGAAATTAAATAAAAAAAAGATTTTTCAACTGAAAGTAAGAAGTTAAATTAATACTTAAAACGAACAGAAATTACATATATTGATATTAAACAATAACAATTATGCCCCGAATGATTACGAAAAAATTGAGCGAGAAGAAACGGGTTCTGATTTTAATAAAGTAGTGAAACAAAATAATTAAAGACAAATCAACACTTTAATTAAAAAACATTCCCAATATTTCAGCCCCACGTCCGGGAGCCTTTCTCAACTAAAAAAAAAATAAAAAAAATAAAAAAAAATAACACAAATAAACTTAACTTAAAAAGACAACTAAACACAACTAAAAAGAAAAAAATTATAAATGAACAAAAAAGAAACTAACTCATAATACAAACAAAATTCAAGCACTGACGTTATAACAACATGAACAAAAGCAAATATCGATAGTGAAACCACTATAGACCGCTCTCCTCTTAAAATTCAGTGTACAAATGGGAATCCATTAAAAGTGAAGACTTTATTTACTTCAACATACCAAACAAGGTCACCTAACCCAAGGTCCATCAGCCCTACCTAATCACAGAGGTTGATGAATCAATTCATGAATTATAAATTGAAGCACTTTAGTGGTTGCTAGTTTAGCTGCAGTCCGTCGACTTTTCCCAGCTTTTACATCATTCTGACCTTTGTTCGCAAGGTTATCATTTGTTTCAGGACAATTATTTAAATCACTGCTGGTTGAGTATTTTCCCTACTTTTTAATTAAACTATTATAAATTGAATATATCCTAAAATCTCCTTCATCTCTATTCATACTAATACTCCCATACATAATCTTTTTTATTTCTATAATTTCTCTGAAACTTTGTAAAAGTCTTACAGACGCATCTAAAATTTTGTTAAAATAATTTTATATCTGTGTGTAAGAGATTTTCTTGTGATTCATTTGAATTTTTTGTTATTTTATGTGAAAAATAATAATAGGAAATCAGTTTTAATCGTGTCCGGACAAATTTGATTTTTCCACCATGCAATAAGTGCACATAGGAGTAGTGATGAGGATTCAAGCATCATTACTTTATATATCTTAAATCATTAAAAAACAATCACCAGTCGTGATACCCAAAAGATGTACTGTGCAAAATTAAAGAAATTGGAATCAATCATTGAAATGGAAACTCAAAAATTTACAGACGAACAAAATTTGACTTACTTTTAAACAGATGAATAAACCGACAAAATTTAACGAAAAAAAAGACCAACTGATATCTATCCAACACAAAGAATAAGCAAGAAAAAAATTTTTAACAAGGAAATGAATTGCTTCAACATGAGGAAAAGAAGTATTTTCCTCTATGGAAAATTATTTTTCATGGGTTAATTTTTCATCGAAGAAGAGAATTTCTGTGAAAGGGGTGCATTTCAGAGCATTATTTAAAAAAAGATCAGAAATTAAATAAGAAAACAAGCTTTTTCAATTGAAAGTAAGGAGCTGCATTAAAACTTAAAATGAACAGAAATTACGTATATTAATATTAAATCATAAGCTATCCGATTTTGAAATTCAAATACTAATCAACCTTAGGTTCTTTCATTTTGAATGCTAAATGACCAATTATTTGAAAAAAA
Organism: Artemia sp. Qi Xiang Cuo; assembly: GCF_049724085.1. Taxonomy (NCBI): domain Eukaryota; kingdom Metazoa; phylum Arthropoda; class Branchiopoda; order Anostraca; family Artemiidae; genus Artemia; species Artemia sp. Qi Xiang Cuo. The sequence continues at coordinate 63,858,787 of NC_142803.1, read as the reverse complement.
CTACGTTTTCTAAAAAGTTAAAGAGGCTGAGTTACAAGGTCGAACCTTTAAACGTACAGGGATTAGCAGGCACAGTTGGGGGGCTACCGCCCCCAAACCCCGCTTTCGCAGGCTTTAAATATAAAAATAAATTTCTTTAAACTGAAAGTAAGGAGCGACATTAAAACTTAAAACGAACAGAAATTATTCCGTATATGAAAGAGGCTGTGCCCTCCTCAACGCCTCGCTCTTTACGCTAAAGTTTGACTTTCTCACAACTCTTTTTTTAAACAATAAAAACTTTAGCGTAAAGAGCAAGGCGTTGAGGAGGGCACAGCCTCTTTCATATACGGAATAATTTCTGTTCGTTTTAAGTTTTAATGTCGCTCCTTACTTTCAGTTTAAAGAAATTTTTTTTATATTTAAAGGCTGCAAAAGCGGGGTTTGGGGGGCGGTAGCCCCCCAACTGTGCCTCTAATCCCTGTACGTTTTAAGGTTCGACCTTGTAACTCAGCCTCTTTAACTCTTTAGAAAACGTAGTTTTTTTCAAATAATTTCTGCACGTTTTTGTACAGTTTATTACTTATTATTGCTTGACTAACTGTTAGCTGATTGTGTCAGGAGTTAAAGTTGGGGGGCTGCCGCCCCCCAGACCCCCGCTCTTGAACATTCTTGTGTTAAGGCTTTTAATTCCTGAATACTCAAATCACGTCGTACAGGGTGCCTCCTAATCCCTGTACGTTTTAACGTTCGAACTTGTGACTCAGCCTCTTTAACAGCCCCCAACTGTGCCTCCTAATCCCTGTACGTTTTAAGGGTCGACCTTGTAACTCAGCCTCTTTAACTCTTTAGAAAACGTAATTTTTTTCAAATAATTTAAAAAAGAAACTGAGTTTCTTTTTAAAGTTTAAATTCAGTATATAAAAAATTTGCTCTGATGGTGAATCGAACCCGGGTTTTCCGCCTGACAGTCTAGAGTATCAACCACTGGACTATAAAGACACAACGGTAATTGTTTTTTAGTATATGGAAGCTATTTTCGACGCAAGCAAATTCCCAAAAAACTTGATATTTGGTTTTTGGAAAACAGGGAAGGAGTGATCAGATTGAGCTGAAATTTCGAGGATAAGCTCCCAGGCCCCAGGAAAACTTATCCTCTAAATTTCAGCCCAATCAGACAACGTTAAAGGGGGATTGTGGTGGGAAAAATTAACATGGGCTAATATAGGAAAACGAGGTTTTTCGTAAATGTAAATTCGGGGGATAATTTTTTCGGTCTGAAAATATCAAAAGGCCCTAACAGGTCGAATTCTGCTTCGAATGAGTCCTCATTCAACCGGATCTGTTGCCAACTGTGGCCTGTAGGCGTGGATAAGAAAAAAAAAGAAATGATGATGAATTTTAAGTGGCTATATTTGGTTTTTTGAAAACAGGGAAGGAGTGATCGGATTGAGCTGAAATTTCGAGGATAAGCTCCCGGGCCCTAGGAAAGCTTAACCTCTAAATTTCAGCCCAATCGGACAACGTTAAAGGGGGCTGTGGTGGGAGGGTCCAAACTTCCGGCCCAGTTTACCCCATGAAAATAAAGTCGGAGGAGGATGAAATTTTGCAAGTTTCTTAGTTTGAGCTTGGGCTACAAAATGCGATTACCGCCGTCTCTCTGCGACCTCTAGGACCTGAAATCGCTTACCATTGTGGTGGGTCGCCTCTTTATAGAGGCACAAGTGTGCCTCCTTGATAAGAAATTTTTGATATGCAATTTATCCCTATCCCTTCCAACTGTTAGTATCGAAACATTCTAACATGGAACAGGAATAGGTCATCTGGTTTCTCTTAATGTGTCTGTGACCAAACATTCAACCCTTATCATCCAGGTATAATGCCACCAAGATATGCAAGTTGCGGAGGTTATCAGATCTCTACCACAATTAGTACCGCTTTTAAGATGTAAGGAATGAAACTTAACCAGCAATTTTGAGTAAGTAATAGTTAGGAAATATCAATGTCCTCAAGAAATTTCAGGTTTAATTTTTCGAGACTATAAACATAATGCTTCAAAAGCTAATAAATTCTGGGATTTTGATATCTTGCTCATGCAGAAACGGCTTCTGATCAGGGTTATCCCCACGGTCTGCTCTTAAAGTGCTACAATTGCCCAAATTTTCCGTGCTACACAGCTATTTACGGTGCTAGAGTCACAAAGTTTGACAGTAAGTTTTAAAATTGGGCTACAATAGCACATTCCTGCTACAGATGGCAACTCTGAGCACGTGCTTTACATAACAATATATTATAGTATAATAATAATAATATATTATTATAATAATATAATATATATTACAATTTATATAATAATTATATTATATAATTATATAATAATAATATAACAATATATTAAAGTGCTAAAATAGCACTTTCGTGCTAAATGTCGCAATCTTGCTTCTGATAGCTTGAATACTTAGAGACGAAATATGTGTATGTTAATGTACGCAACTGTGGTTTTATGCTAAATATTGGTCTGTGATCAACTGTCAGTAATAGTAAGATCTGCCGGAGAACTAGCCAGCCGCTTATTTCTGAAGTGATAAAGAAATAAAAATGGAGTTATCTTGTAGACGAGTTCCTATAGGCTGAGCTCAAGACCCCATACCAAGTGCAGCAATGGCAGCATCAACAGAGAGGTGTCAACAGAAGGGGGACTGAGAAATAAAATAAGGTACATTTATAAAATTGATCTCCGATAAATTTGTATGAATCACTGCAACCGCAGTGGGAGGATACAACCCCAAGGAGAAACTAAGCAATAACAACTAACAGTTCAAAAAGCTTTAGAAAATTGTGGCTTCCATCAGTGAAGGGACCTAATATTTCTTATTGTCTTAAAATTGTGCCCAAACCCTTATTTTAACTAATAACTCCCAATGGTTTACAGGATCGAAGTTTGCTGAACTTGTGAAAAGACCTCTTGCAAATTTTTGACGTTTTGCGAATTTTGAATTAGGAAAGTATTTTTCATAGATTTCCTCTTTCAATTTCCTTTAATTATTATGTGATTCATCTTTTAAATTGAACAATTGTGTTTTTTCTCTATGTCTTGATTTTCAGCATTTTTTGGGCTGGAATACCAGAAATAGATTATATTGCCAAATTGTACCATAATTGAGGAGGACTTGTTTCATTTTTTCCTTTTTTTTAATGTGCCCTACTTCTTGTAGTAGCTTCAGATGCTGATTAAAAAACTTTAAAGAAAGATGGCACTTAGTCAGCAAGCCTTACAACAACAATGGGCATCATAGCTTGGTTTCTTGTTCAAAAGTCCCTACACTATTTATTAAATATACCTTTTTCGTTCAAAATTAGCTAAAGATACAGCACAGCCTATTTCCTAAATATCATCAAAAGTGGGGAATCTATAACCAGATATACTTGATAGAATATTTGTATATATAGATTTATATACTAAATTTTTGAAATATTAGATTAATTTATAATTATACTTCTATGATTTTAGTAATATAGACCAATAGCCGCTCAGATGCAATGCAGTGACAAATCCAAATCCCAGGATTTGTTGACCACCAAGATCACCTTTCCAACTGACTCAATCTTCTAAGGGTCTCTCAGGTATTCGTAAGTGAATTTATATAGAAAATTCAGCAAAACTGCCAGCATATGTTGAAATAAATCTGAAAATGGCGTAACTGCAATATTTCAGAAACTCTTACTGGTATTCAATTGCAACTACCCATAAAATGGTCAGGAGGGGCCAAACAAAATCAAGAAACCCCTTTACATGAAGGTCGGAAAAAGTACGTTTGTGTTATCTCAGGAACGTCTGAGTTTATAAAGTAAATATTTCCTGACAATATAAGGTGATTGTTATTATACCAAATTATTTGAAAAAAACTACGTTTTCTAAAGAGTTAAAGAGGCTGAGTTACAAGGTCGAACCTTAAAACGTACAGGGATTAGGAGGCACAGTTGGGGGGCTACCACCCCCAAACCCCCGCTTTCACAGCCTTTAAATATAAAAAAAAATTCTTTAAACTGAAAGTAAGGAGCGACATTAAAACTTAAAACGAACAGAAATTATTCCGTATATGAAAGAGGCAGTGCCCTCCTCAACACCTCACTCTTTACGCTAAGGTTTGACTTTCTCAAAACTCTTTTTTTAAACAATAAAAACTTTAGCGTAAAGAGCCAGGCGTTGAGGAGGGCACAGCCTCTTTCATATACGGAATAATTTCTGTTCGTTTTAAGTTTTAATGTCACTCCTTACTTTCAGTTTAAAGAAATTTTTTTTATATTTAAAGGCTGCGAAAGCGGGGGTTTGGGGGCGGTAGCCCCCCAACTGTGCCTCCTAATTCCTGTACGTTTTAAGGTTCGACCTTGTAACTCAGCCTCTTTAACTCTTTAGAAACCGTAGTTTTTTTCAAATAATTTCTGCACGTTTTTGTACACTTTAATACTTATTATTGCTTGACTAACTGTTAGCTGATCGTGTCAGGAGTTAAAGTTGGGGGGCTGCCGCCCCCCAAACCCCCCGCTCTTGAACATTCTTGTGTTAAGGCTTTTAATTCCTGAATACTCAAATCACGTCGTACAGGGTGCCTCCTAATCCCTGTACGTTTTAAGGTTCGAACTTGTGACTCAGCCTCTTTAACAGCCCCCCAACTGTGCCTCCTAATACCTGTACGTTTTAAGGGTTGACCTTGCAACTCAGCCTCTTTAACTCTTTAGAGAACGTAATTTTTTTCAAATAATTTAAAAAAGAAACTGAGTTTCTTTTTAAAGTTTAAATTCAGTAAATAAAAAATTTGCTCTGATGGTGAATCGAACCCGGGTTTTCCGCCTGACAGCCTGGAGTATCAACCGCTAGACTATACAGACACAATAGGAATTGTTTTTTAGTAAATGGAAGCTATTTTCGACGCAAGCAAATTCCCAAAAAACTTGATATTTGGTTTTTGAAAAACAGGGAAGGAGTGATCAGATTGAGCTGAAATTTCGTGTATAAATTCCCAGGCCCCAGGAAAGCTTATCCTCCAAATTTCAGTCCGATCAGACAACGTTAAAGGGGGGTTGTGGTGGGAAAAATTAACATGGGCTAATATAGGAAAACGAGGTTTTTCGTAAATGTAAATTCGGGGGATAATTTTTTCGGTCTGAAAATATCAAAAGGCCCTAACAGGTCGAATTCTGCTTCGAATGAGTCCTCATTCAACCGGATCCGTTGCCAACTGTGGCCTGTAGGCGTGGCTAAGAAAAAAAAAGAAAAGATGATGAATTTTAAGTGGCTATATTTGGTTTTTTGAAAACAGGGAAGGAGTGATAGGATTGAGCTGAAATTTCGAGGATAAGCTTCCGGGCCCTAGGAAAGGTTAACCTCAAAATTTCAGCCCAATCGGACAACGTTAAAGGGGGGCTGTGGTGGGAGGGTCCAAACTTCCGGCTCAGTTTACCCCATGAAGATAAAGTCGGAGGAGGATGAAATTTTGCAAGTTTCTTAGTTTGAGCTTGGGCTACAAAATGCGATTACCACCGTCTCTCTGCGACCTCTAGGACCTGAAATCGCTTAACATTGTGGTGGGTCACCTCTTTATAGAGGCACAAGTGTGCCTCCTTGATTGGAATATACAATGTCCGTTATAGTTGTCAAAATGGGATATATGAGGTAACTCAGCAAGAGATTAGGACATTAAACCAAGTTTCAAGGGTAACTTTGAATGTTTTAAAAGTATGAGTCCTTACTTTTAGGGACAGTTGGTGAGGATTTTGAAAGAAGTCACAAGTTAATCTGTGCAGCCCGGCTGTCAACAGGGCAGAAACTCAGAAGAAAATTCGAAAAACATATTTGTCAAACAGAAGTAGCTTCTTGTTCAGCTTCGTGAGTGAAAAACCCTTTTTCAAATGTTTCACAATTCATTTTAATAGCATAATTTTCTCTGCAGAATTTTCATTGGTTTAAAATATTACTATATTTGACATACAAACCTTGAAGTGTAACAATTCCCTGCAGTAATAAGGGTTAGCATGTCAGCTACTTCAAGCATTATTTATAGATGGCATAAAAAGAAAGATTCAAAGCGAAACGTTTCTTTGTACATGAAAATCGTTTTCATTAGAACTGAAGCCATTCAGGAAGCTATCAGTAAAGATTTTAAACTTTAGACTTGATTTTAAACTTGAGTAAATAAGTGACCAGGTTCATTTATAAGCAACCTTCCCAATATGTCCACACTCCCCACCGCCTCTCGTTAGTACATTTAAATTAAAAAATTATTATATATTTATTTTGGCCATAAAGTAGTTGATGGCGCAAAGTTCAACCCAAGAGAGGTGAGATCCAAGACACGATAATACTAAAATTGAAAATGTAATAATTACACCCTACCTCCTAACAGAATTCGTCGCTACTCCGAGTTTTCAGCTTGGAACATGTGTCATTGCTGGCTGATGGCATACAGCCAAGTTAACAAATTCCTTTATATTCCCAAAAATAATATTTGACATCTTTACTGCTATTTGGCAAAGCAAATCCTAGACGGTCAACCCTTTTGATCAAATTCTTCCATCAATCAACTGATTAAACCATAATTGACCGTCAAGGACCCTGTTTGAAGCTTGAGTCAAGCGTTGATGGTGATTCGTTTGACGGTGATTCGTTGGTGATGGTGATTCGTTGATAGTTTCGTTTTAGCAATATTCAGGAGTACGTAGCAGGACATTTCTAGCGTTGGGTTTCCAAGCGTCGAGTTTTTAAGTAAAATTCTTAAGTTATCAAACTTGAGACTGAAAGTAGTGCTTTGCCAATTGATTGCTCTAAAATGATATTCAAAGGATTGGTCTATTTTATCTATATTATAATTATTATATTAATTTAGTAGTATATATTAATTGGCGTAAACATACGGTGCTTCTTTTTCTAACATAAAAAAAACATAATAGGATTCCAGGACCATGATTTTGAGCAAGATCACCTTCCCAACTGACTCAACCTTTTTATAATGGTTCCTTAAATAATTCTCGAGTCTAGGAACAGGCAAGTAGTAAGTATATGATAAGCTAAAAGAATACAAATTATAAAGTTGTACTTGAACATTCTTTTCAATATTTATTTAGATAAAGAGAAAATAAAATGTTTCGAATTGTTTTCTTGTTTACTTGCTTGTTAACTCAGGATACGATTTCTTGGCTGAGGAGCAGAAGCTGTACAAGAATCAGAATAGCTTGAATGAGCAGTAAATTCGTTTTAGCGAGGGATGAGCAAACAATATAATTTATTGTAAAAAAGTAAAGGATTCAATTTCTTTTAAAATGTAAAAACGGGGAGAAAAAAAAATGCATAAATAACAATTATACGGAAAATGAAACAAACTTAAGGTTGAGAACCCTTGATTTTTATTTTAACTTTATAATTACAAGAAGCCATGTCTGTTGCAACGACTTTTTATGTAAAAATACACGCCATTACACAAAATGATGGCAACAGTATACAGACTACACAGAATTAAGTTCAAAATTTACTGCTCAGCTCTAATTTTCAACCTAGAAAAGAAAAAGGACATTGATCAATTGGACATAAAAGACATGTAAAGAAGTAAATAAAAAAAATAAATAAACAAAGAACAGGGCTAAAACTTAAAAACAACCCTAAAACAGAGGGAACCAAATTAACATTCGATCCTCAGTAAAGAATGGGCGTTAAAATGCCCAAATTGATGCCTGTTTCATTCGAACGTGAAAGATTATTACGGAAAAAAAGAAGAACAAGCTAGGAGGACCAAAAAGGGACATTTAGCTAATAATTATTGCAAGGCGTCATTCTATGAGTTAAAAGAATAAATGATAGTTTTAAAAATAGTATATTTATTCGATAATTAGGGTTAGCGCTTCAAAAGGGCGTTTAGTTGAATCACAATACAAATGTGCATCTAAATGGTCAAAAGAACGTATTTGCAGTTCTCAGGAAGGGATAGTTATTCAGTCAAGATTTTTATGGCAAATCCAATTTGTGAGGTGTGTCTCAATATGTCTCTGCGGAGTTTACCCGATGGTTGCCGGAGAAGAACTGCATTCGGTGGCCAGGGATTTTCCATACGTGGTCAAGGTATCTCCACCGGGAACTTTTATTATATGTGGCACATGAGGGTAGCCCTTGTCACGGATGTCACCCCTTTTATCTCCTTAATAGAATAAAATTTTATTGTGCATAATCCTCTTTTATTATCCTGCTCTATTATTATTATTATACTGTTTACCTTTCAAGCTCATCCCCCACAAATAACATAGTTGCTCAAGTTTTTGCGGAAAGACACATTTGCTCATCAGTGCCTCCTAATGAAAGGCAGCAAAACCTCAGAATGGTTGTTGCTAGATTGGATCAATTTAGTTTTTTTGATCGATTGAAAATAATTGCATCAGCAGAACATTAATTATCCACGTAAATTTGTTTAGACTTTTGCAGAAATACGTATTTTTTACGAGGTTTAGGAAGAACAGTATGCATAATAGAGCTGACCTAAGTAAATTTAAGAGCAACAGATTTGACGATAGTTTTTTTCTAACGGTTTTTTTTCGAGCGGAAGAACTGCCATTTCTTACGTTGAACCAAAGTGAACGTACAATGCAGCGTCAATGAAAGGTTTACATTTCTCATTAATAGGGGGGACTTTGCCACCGGATAACTAACTCATTGTGAAGAGTGTCAGAACTAACAGCACGGTCGCGAGCAAGTCTGTCCATAATACTGGCTATACCCTCTACAACATATTCGCATGAAGTCTTGCAAATACAGCACAATAATAAGTGAAGAAATTTGGGAATGCCATCATACAGCGCTGACGGCTCAAAAAATAATTAAATATTCTGTAATACACTAATAGGGGAATGCTTAGGATCTGCATTTACGTTGAAAAACAACGATCTAACCATATTTTGCACACGTCGAGAACTGAGCCACGTGGCAAATTTTGAAAACAGCCCCAATTTGCAAGATCAGCCAAGTGTCCAAGTTGATTAGATTTTCCGATCGTCAATTCAACCGAGCTGGTATCAAATATATTTCCCATATAGGCAGTCCCTTCGTCAACTGAGTTGGACCTATTTGTAGCAACAAAAAGGGTGAATTGAGATTGTTAAATAGCTTGTCTAAAAAGCTGTAAAGTCTCCGAAAAGTTGCAGCAACTGCCTCTTTAGCCATTCCTGCAGAATCTTCACAATCAGAAACCACATCATTATCAATCACCGAACATGTCCCTCGTGACATCAGGGGTTTCTAGCGTAAAACTAAGAGAACTCCATGGTATAAAAGACCTGTCGCTATGGAAGACGCCTTGCGAGGAGCAAGAAAGTAGCTGAGAATCAACTGGTTTCATCTGCTGACAGTTGTAACTTCATTTTGGTGAAGTCATCAATGTATTTATTCAGTAAATTCCTGATTTTCCACGTTAAGAGATCCACGTTTTGGAATGAAAGGGAAGGGCTAGAAGTAGTTTCATAAATATCAATAATAGTAGTACAAATAGCTCACAACTATTAATAGCTAAGTACGAAATAGGCAAGTGAGATCTTATTCAAATAATCATCTTGATTGTCAAATTTCAAATTCAAATACGTTTAATTCAAAAACAAGACATAGCTCTCGTGGGCAAAGCCCAAATATGATGTCTCTTAGTCATAATTAGCAAAATAAAGTTGTCTGATAAAACTTCGTCAGGATAAATAAACTAAAGAATAAAAACGCTAGAGATCATTGTAATATTTCACAAAGATTTAACTGTATCGCATGGTGTTATAGTGGACTGGGGTCAGCGGAACCTTCTTAAAGTAAGAACAAAATTTGACTTAATTTTAAAAAGATTAATAAACCGAAAATATTTAACAAAAAAAAAGACCAACTGATATCTATCCACCACAAAGAATGAACAAGGAAAAAATGTTTGAACAAGGAAAAAAATTCCTTCAACATGAAAAAAGAATTCTTTTCCTCTATGGAAAAGAATTTCCATTGAGGTATTTTTCATGGAGGAAGATAATTTCCATGAAGAGGGTGCTTAACTTTCAAGCCTTATTTAAAAAACAATCAGAAATTAAATAAGAAAACAAGCTTTTTAAATTGAAAGTAAAGAGCTACATTAAAACTTAAAACAAACAGAAATTGCGTATATTTATATTAAATAACAACAATTACACCCCGAATGATTAATTACACCTCGAATGAGCTATTCATATACCTTTAAGCGGCTTATGGTAATTAAACCTTATAGCGACGCATAAGAGATTTTCTTCTGATTCATGTGGATTTTTTTTTTATTTTATCTCAGGAATCATACCAGGAAAACAGATTTACCAGGAATTCAGAAATTAAATAAAAAAATAATTTTTTCTTTGAAAGTAAGGAGCTACATTATAAGTTAAAACGAACATGAGTTATTTATATTGTCATTAAATCATAACAATTACGCCCCAAATGACATACCGAATGATTAATTACCCCAAATGAGCTGTTTATACACCTTCAAGTTGCTTATGGTAATTAAATCTTATAGCTACATATAATAGATTTTCTTCTAATTCATGGGGATTTTTTTGTTATTTTATCTAAGAAATCATACCAGGAAATCAGTTTTACCTGAATTTCAGAAATTAAATATAAAAAAAGTTTTTTCAATTGAAAGTAAGGAGCTACATTATAACTTAAAACGAACATAAGTTAAGTATATTGACATTAAATTATAACAACTGAGCTGTTTGTACAACTTCAAGTTGCACATGGTAATTAAATCTTATAGCTACGTATAAGAGATTTTATTCTGATTCATGTGGATTTTTTTTATTTTATCTCAGGAATCATACCAGGAAAACAGTTTTACCAGGAATTCAGAAATTAAATGAAAAAACAAGTTTTTCAATTGAAAGTAAGGAGTTACATTATAACTTAAAACGATCATAAGTTACGTATATTGACATTAAATCATAACAATTACGCCCCAAATGAAACCCCGAATGATTAATTACACCACAAATGAGCTGTTTATACATCTACAAGTTGCTTATGGTAATTAAATCTTATAGCTACATATAAGAGATTTTCTCCTAATTCATGTGGATTTTTTGATATTTCATCTTAGAAATCATACCAGGAAATCAGTTTTACCAGGAATTCAGAAATTAAAAAAAAACAAGTTTTTCCAATTGAAAGTAAGGAGCTACATTATAACTTAAAGCAAACATAATTTACGTATATTGACATTAAATCATAACAATTGAGCCCCGAATGACACCTCGAATGATTAATCACACCCCAAATGAGCTGTTTATACACCTTCAAGTTGCTTATGATAATTCAATTCAATTCAATTCAAACTTTTTATTTCCTCCGAATACAAAGAGTAAAAAAATAAATAAAAATAATAACCGCTAATCAACAGGCCATAAAATTATTCTAAACTATATAACAACAAGTACGCAAAGGCCTTCAATCAAAATTGCCAGACAAATTAACACTTCATTCAATAGATAATAAATTAACACTTAAAATTAACACTTCATTCAAAAATTAAATAAAATAAAATAAATTAAGCTTCGTGCGCACCTCTATATAAATTATGAGAAAAAACAGGTAAATTGGATAAAACATTTCTTTTGCTTTTTCTCCAAAACATCAACAGGGTTTTTTCTTTTATAAATATTCATTAAAAAAGTGTTTGATTCAGATTTAGAAAATCGGCAAAGGAACTTAGCAAAATTAAAAAATATGGTTTTTACATGCGTAATATTACTAATTCTAAAAAACAGTAGAAGCTAGTAAAAAAATAAAATCTGAGGCAAAGCAACTGTATTATAGACCCGAGCCAGTGATTTCAGAAAAAGAAGATCGCGAAGACAAATTACTGCCACAAAACTAGACGCTATTCTACATTTAACTGCTTTAGAAATAGAAGCAAGGCATAGAGCTAAAGTTGGTCCATAAGGCACACCAAGATATAAAAAAGATTCCAAAGGTTTTAAAATACTATCATAAATACGAACAGAAATTTCTGAATTAACAAGATCATTAGCCTTAGGACCAAAAATTAAAAACTGACACTTTTCAGGGCAAAAACGAAGTCCATGCTCACTAAAAACCTTTGATAAAAAATCTAAATTTTGTTGAAGTGACTGAAGTGATTCATGTGGATTTTTTTTTATTTTATCTCAGAAATTATACCAGGAAAACAGTTTTACCAGGAATTCAGAAGTTAAATAAAAAAACCAGTTTTTTTAATTGAAAGTAAGGAGCTACATTATAACTGAAAACGAACATAAGTTACGTATATTGACATTAAATCATAACAAATGAGCTGTTTATACACCTTCAAGCTGCTTTTGGTAATTAAATCTTACAGCTACATATAAGAGATTTTCTTCTTATTCATGTAGATTTTTTTATTTTGTCTCAGAAATATTACCAGGAAAACAGTTTTACCAGGAATTCAGAAATTAAATAAAAAAAACAAGTTTTTTCAACTGAAAGTAAGGAGCTACATTAAAACTAAAAGAGAACAGAAATTACGTATACTGATATTGAATCACATTAATTACGCCTCGAATGACGCCCCGAATGATTAATTACACCCCGAATGAGCTGTTTATACACCTTCAAATTGGTTTTGGTAATTAAATCTTATAGCTACATATAAGAGATTTTCTTTTGATTCATGAGGATTTTTTGCTATTTTATCTAAGAAATCATACCAGGAAATCAGTTTTACCGGGAATTAAGAAATTAAAGAAAGAAAAACAAGTTTTTTCAACTGAAAATAAGCAGCTACATTAAAACTTAAAGCGAACAGAAATTGCGTATAATAATATTAAATCACAACAATTACACCCCGAATGATTAATTATAACCCGAATGAGCTGTTTATACACCTTCTAGTTGTTTAGGGTAATTAAATTTTATAGCTACTTATAAGAGATTTTATTTTGATTCATCTGGATTTTTGTTGGCCCCTGGAGAACGTCGAGTATTCAAATCTATATATCATTGATCATTGACAGGACAACAAAGTGTTAAACTTTGAAACAGAAAGAGTACTGGTAAAAGGCATTGATAATTGAAAGACAAGAAAGTCTATCACTTTACAAATAACACGGGTCATTGCATGATCCGTCGAATACTCTTTCCAAAATCCATATTGGCTATGTGGTATTATTTCTTTTGCTTCCGCAAATTTACTAGTTTTATCATGCATTATTTTTTCAAAAGTTTTTGAAATAACCGGCAGAATTGAAAAAGGGCGGTAGTGTCTGAGGCAGTCAAACAAGTTCTCTCTACTGAACTCTCTCCTTCTCCCTCTCTCTCTCTCCCAAAATTAAAATATTTATGCCTACCTTTTAATAGCTTTTCTATCTTGCTTTTCATCTGTATAATGTAGCAGTTTGAACAATAAATTTCGTATCAAAGACATACCTAAACAAAAATAAATGTTCAAAATAAACTAGAAAATTTCTGGTAAATAATTATTTACCTTTTCCTTATTTCCATACTAATGCAAGGGTAAAACACGGCTTTTATTTAGACCTTTTGGAACAATTAATTTTTGAAAGGACAAATTGATTAAAAAAAAAATCAAATACGAGATATTACCAGCAAAACATGTCTCAGAACTCGTTTTAGTACGTGATCAATTCCAGGAGCCTCTGAAGGTCCCAAAGAATTCACAATCTTCTTCATATTACTTGCGGAAACCGGTTAAAAAAACAAAATACTACCATCATTATCAAAATTTGACTTTCGTCGATTATATTAATATCATTATCAAACAGTGACGAACTATTTTGACCAATCTTAGTAAACAATTTACAAAAACTATCAGCTATAGATTGATCATTTTCAATTCTTGCCCCATTCAGGTTAACTATCTTCTTAGGGATCTTATTATCTTTATGTTTATTTGTTTATTGACAAAATTTCGGTAACTAACATAAATATGTCGATTTTCATTCGACTGGTTTTTCAACAATCTAATATAAAGCTTGTTTCTTAATTTTATAATTTTTTGTAATTACTTTGTTAACCGCCGAGGTTTAAAATTGTTTTTATTTCTCGATCTATTCTCATGTGGTCCTTCAATCTTACAACACTTTTGCATTGCTTCACGAATCTTATCCGAAAACAAAAAATAACCTACTTCATGGTCATTTGACTCACAACATCGCACCATTCTAGTTTTCCCATATTATCTTCTATTTTATTTAAATTTGTTTAATATAAAAAAAATATTTTATATTTAATTTGATACCACTAAAAACGACACCACTAAAAATGCAAGGAGACGATCCAAACTTGGCGCAATTAGCACATTTGATGATTTCAGCCGGTCACAAATATCTTCACTAATTAACATGTTATCAATAAGCGTGGTCGTGCGTTCTGTGATTCGTGTGGGGAGGTTAATCGACAAGAAAAGGCTAAATGATAGCTTAGTTGTCAAAAATTTTCCATTCGTGTTATTTCCGAGCTCCAACATATTATGGTTAAAATCTCCCATTAGAATACATGTCTTTTTACGCGACCAAATATTCTGACTAAGATTCTAAAAATGATAAGACCTTTCCGAGGGGTTATAACTAGGTGTCCTGTAAACAATGCCGTAACGTATACGGAGGGGGTAGGGGGCGGCCCTCTAATGTTTTTGGTCACTTGGTAACAAAAAATTTTTCTGACACCATTAATATTCTTTTTTTCGGTTCAATAAAGACCACGAAAATACTGACATATCATCTACAGAAATTTTGAGCTTGGTCGGTAAACGTAGCAGTTTTACCAAATCCTGCCGTTATTTTATAGATGGTGCCACAACTTTCCATTTGGTTAAGTAAACAGCGTCAAAATAGCGACTTGATATGTACCGAAATACAAATCTTGGTTGGTAAATGCAGCGGTTTTACCGACTCGTGCAGTGATTTTACGTATTGTATTCAAAACGGAAATTATGCTAATTATTGAAAAAAATTCACCTTTCTGTCACCAAAACAGTTTAGTCACTCTCTTGCATGTTAGCCAGAACCCTTACTTCTTGAAGACGGCTAAGTGAGACTTTTACTGATAGGTCCTTTATTCTAACTACTTCATTGCCAGACTTTGCAAAGATACAGCCCAGTACTGACCGAGCATGTCCCCTACCCACTACATCCCTAGCAGAATTCAGCACTTTCTGTCAACGAAGAGTAAGGCTTTCACTTACAAAACATTGCAATGCTTTCAGCTTGCTCTGATATTTCAATTTTTATGGTGCAACTGTTGGGGATTTCAAATCCAACTTCAATTGGAAGTATTTTGATACTACTGGGTTTTCCCAAAATACTAACATTTATAATGTCAGACTCGGAAACCGATCAAAGACCTAGTCTTTTTGTTATTAAGTCTAGCAAATTATTGGTGGGATGCCTTGTTGTGTCATTCAGACCAGAAAGAGGGTGAATAAATACGCAAGAAGACTAGCTTGTTGTATTTCATCGAGGTCATAATGTAGATTTGACAATGCTGATGCCAAGAAATCAACTTTTGACTCCAATGCTCCGAATCTGTCCACTAATTTTTCGTGGCTATTTTTAAAGTTCCAACATAAAGAATGAATGAACAGCCTGCATTATTTTCTCGAGATTATCTTGTGAGTTTTACCTTACTGAACTTCTTTACAATATTTTGCTGAACAAGATCACTAATTGAATCCTTAACTTGCCAAACTTCCACTCTTACTTCAGAAATCTAAAGCCGTACTTCCTTCTCAATTCCAAGGCAAGTAGCAGTTTCCATGTAGCAATTCAGATTTTCATACAAGTCAGCCATTGGTTTTTTGATGGATGCATGTTTACTAGCACTACATGCCTGTTTATTAGTTTGAATGTTCTATCCGTATTTTCAATCGTAACAGTTGCTATTTTACGATCCCCGTACTTGAACACAAGAAGACTCTTTTCAAGACTAAGAACTCTAAATATCCTTATTGGTCACCATGGATATTCAGGTAATTGAGCGAAAGCCAGATCTCCCAATTTCGTTTTTGAAAACTTTTTCTCTAGCAATTAAGTCTAAACATCCAAACAATCACACCCGGTCTTGTTCAATAGGTCCCTATGCTCCAGCAGGTAGCAAGTTGAAATTCAAATACTAATCACCCTTAGGTCCTTTCAGTTTAATGCTGAATGACCAATCAGAAATTTTTGATCTGCGATTTATCCCTATCCCTTCCAACTGTTAGTATCGAAACATTCTAAGATAAAACAGGAATAGGTCAGCTGGTTTCTCGCATTGAGTCTGTAACCAAACATTCAACCTTTATCATCCAGGTATAATGCCATCGACATACGCAAGAAGCGGAGGTTATCGGATCTCTAACCCAATTAGTACCGCTTTTAAGATGTAAGGAATGAAACTTAGCCAAAAATTTTGAGTGAACAATAGTTAGGAAATATCAATATCCTCAGGAAATTTCAGGTTTAATTTTTTAGAGCCTAAAAACATAATGCTTCAAAAGCTAATAAATTCTGGGATTTTGATATCTCGCTCATGCAGAAACGGCTTCTGATCAGGGTTACACCCACGGTCTGCTCCTAAAGTGCTACAATTGCCCAAATTTGCGTGCTACACAGCGATTTTCGGGGCTAGTCACAAAATTTGACAGTAAGTTCTAAAATTGTGCTACAATAGCACATTCCTGCTACAGATGGCAACTCTGAGCACGTGCTATACGTAATAATATTTGCTAAAATAGCACTTCCGTGCTAAAAGTGGCAATCTTGCTTCTGATAGCTTGAATACTTAGAGACGAAGTGATCAGCCTTTTTTAAATCATTTGATCTGTCCTCTCGCCTTCTTTGCACACAAATATACGTATAGTTAAATGTGTGTATTATGGAAATATGTGTATATTAGTATACGCAATTGTGGTGTTATGTTAAATTTTGGTCTGTACCAAATTGGAATATACAAGGTCCGTTATAGTTGTTAAAATGGAATATATGACGTAACTCAGCAAGAGATTAGGACATAATTGGAATATACAAGGTCCGTTATAGTTGTCAAAATGGAATATATGACATAACTCAGCAAGAGATTAGGACATAATTCCAAGTTTCAGTGGAAACTTTAAATCTTTTAAAAGTATGACTTCCTTACTTTTAGGGACAGTTGGCGAGGATTTTGAAGGAAGTCACAAGTCAATCTGTACAACCAGATTGTCAACAGGGCAGAAATTCAGAAGAAAATTTGAAAAACATAAGCGTCGAACAAAAGTAGCTTCTTGTTCAGCTTCGTGAGTGAAAAACCATTTTTCAAATGTTTCACAATTCATTCTAATAGCATAATTTTAGCACAACTAATGCCTTTTCTCTGCAGAATTTTCATTAGTTTTAGAATATTACTATATTTGACACATAAACATTGAAGTGTAACAATTCCCTGCAGTAATAAGGGTTAGCATGTCAGCTACTTCGAGCATTATATATAGATGGCATAAAAAGAAAAATTCAAAGCGAAACGTTTCTTTGTATATGAAAATCGTTTTTATTAGAGCTGAAGCCATTAACGAAGCTATCAGAAAAGATTTTAAATTTTACACATGTTATACTTGTGTGAGAAGGTAAAATACGTGACCAGGTGTCCACATTCCCCACCACCTCTCATTTAAAAGTACATTTAAGTTAAAAAATTATTATATATTTATTTTGGCCATAAAGTAGTTGGTGGCGCAAAGTTCAACCCAAGAGAGGTGAGATCCAAGATGTGATAATACTAAAATTTAAAATGTAATAATTACACCCCACCTCCTAACAGAATTCATCACTAGTCTGCGTTTTCAACTTCGAACAGGTGTTATTGCTGGCTGATGGTATACAGCCAAGTTACCAATTTCCTTCATATTCCCAAAAATAATATTTGACTTTTTACTGCTATTTGGTAAAACTTTATAAATTTATAAATTCTTATAAATTTTTTTATAAATTGATTTATAAATTTTTGTTTGACTCTATTTTTAGTCATTAAATGGTCTTAAGGAAACCCAAATCAAAAGCTTCCATCAATCAACTGATTGAGCCATTATTGACCTCAAGAAACCTGCTTGGAGCTTGAGTCAAGCGTTGATGGTGATTGATAAAAAGTTTGAATGACTCAATCAGTTCCTAGACGGTCAATCTTGCTGTAATCAATTGATTGACGGAAGTTTTTGATGAAAGTGATTGACCGTCTAGGGTGTCCTTTAGTCCTTTGATGCCAGACTTTTAACATTTCCCTTTTTTAATTGTTTCTTTCTAGGAACATTCAAGAGTATATAGTAAGACATTCCTAGGGTTGGGTTTTCCGGTGTTGAAGTTTTTCAGTAAAGTTCTTAAGCCATCAAACTTGAGACTTAAAGTATTACTTTGCCAACTGATTGCTCTAAAATGATATTCGACGTATTGGTCTATTTTATGTCTATTATAATTTTTATATTAATTTAGCAGTATAGATTCATTAGTGTAACTATACTGTACTTCTTTTCTAAGATAAAAAGCAATTCTAGAATTCCAAGCCCATGATTTTGAGCAATATCACCTTCCCATCTGACTCAACCTTTTTATAATGGTTCCTTAAATAATTCCCGAGTCTAGGAACAGGCAAGTAGTAAGTATATGATAAGCTGTAAGAATACAAATTATAAAGTTCCACTTAAACATTCTTTGCAATATTTATTTAGATAAAGAGAAAATAAAATGTCTCGAATTTTTTTTCTTGTTTACTTGCTTGTTGACTCAGGATACGATTTCTTGACTGAGGAGCAGAAGCTGTACAAGGAGCAGAAGAGATTGAATGAGCAGTAAATTGGTTTAGCGAGGGATGAGCAAAAAAGATAATTTATTGGAAAAAGTAAAGGGTTCAATTTCTTTTAAAATGTAAAAATGGGGATAAAAAAAGTCATAAAAAACAATTATACGGAGAATGAAATGAACTTAAGGTTGAGAACCCTTGATTTTTATTTTAACTTTACAATTAAAAGAAGCCATGTCTGCTGCAACGACTTTTTATGTAAAAATACACGCCATTCCACAAAAAGACGGCAACAGTATACAGACTACGATTAAAATTTACTCCTCAGCTCTAATTTTCAACCTAGAAAAGAAAAAGGACATTAATCGATTGGAGAGAAAAGACATGTAAAGGAGTGATAAAAAAAATAAATAAACAAAGAACAGGGCTAAAACTTAAGACAACCCTAAAACAGAGTGAACCAAATTAACATTCGATCCGCCGTGAAGGTTGGGCGTTAAAATGCCCAAATGGATGCCTGTTTCATTCGAACGTGAAAGATTATTACGAAAAATAAGAAGAACAAGCTAGGAGGAACAGAAAGGGACATTTAACTGACAATTATGGCAAAGCGTCAGTATATGAGTTAAAAGAATAGATAATAGTTTAAAAATAGTATATTTATTCGATAATTAGGGTTAGCGGCTTCAAAAGAGCGTTTAGTTGAATCACAATACAAATGTGCATCCAAATGGTCAAAAGAGCGTATTTGCAGTTCTCAGGATAGGATAAAGTTGTTCAGTCAAGATTTTTATGAAACATTCAATTTGTGAGGTGTGGCTGAATATGTCTCTGTGGCGTGTACCCGATGGTTAACGGACTAGCACTGCATTCGGTAGCCAGGGATTGTCCATACGTAGTGCGTGTTCAAGGTATCCCCACCGGCGAACTTTTATTAGATATAGCACATGAGAGTAACCCTTATCACGAATGTCACCCTTTTTATCTCCTTCCTCCTTAATAGAATAACATTTTATTTTGCATAATCCTCTTTTAATATCCTACTCTATTATTATTACATTGTTTGCTTTTCAAGCTCATCTCCCACAAATAACATAGTTGTTCAAGTTTTTGGGGAAAGACACAAGGTCATCAGTTCCTCCTAATGAAAGGCAGCGAAACCTCAGAATGGTTGTTGCTAGACTGGATCAATTTAGTTCTTTTGATCGATTGAAAGGATTGGAGGATCGATTTTGATCCTGCATGTGTTGTCTTAAAACTAAAACATAAACTAAACATAAACTAACTTATAAACATAAAACATAAACTGTTCTTATTTGTATCTATTGAACTAATATGTCAACCATGTATTATCTTAGAAGTAAAACATAAACTAAAATATAAAACTTAAATCAATTCTGGTCTACATCAGGTATGCAAAAAGTTCAAAAGCTGCCAGTAGCATTCCAAAAGCTGCCGACACTTTAGCAGCACAACTTCTCCCTAATCTAATCACAAACATAAACAGAGAATTACTGCTACATTGTAATGTGGCTGTTTTAGGCTACTAATCTTCCACTTTCCAGCTTTCCCATTACCTGCTTTAACTGTATGTACACCTTGATAGCTACCAGCCATCTTAACTGACGAATAAACAGTTTTAAAACAATTTGGCTAAGTGTACGAGATTTAGACAAATATTCACTTTCCATTGAAGAGAAGTGGAGTAAGTAAAAACTTGTCGACGAACATAAAGAATATCAACCACTTCAAAGTAAATTTTCACATAGTAATATTGAATGTCAATGAGTTTTTAGTTTGAACTAGTTTTAAAAAGCAGCAGCAAATTACCATATTTTGTACTGGTCGAGAACTGCACCTCGTGGCAAATTTTGAATACACCCTGAATTTGTAAGATCAGCCAAGTGTCCAAGATGATCAGATTTTCCGATCGTCAATTCAACAGAGCTGGTATCAAATATTCAAATATATTTCCCACAAAGGCAGTCCATTCGTCAACTGAGTTGTACCTATTTGTAGCAACAAAAAGCGTGAATTGAGATTGTTCAATAGCTTGTCTAAAAAGCCGCAAAGTCTCCAAAAAGTTGCAGCAACTGCCTCTTTAGCCATTCCTGTAGAATCTCCCTAATCAGAAACCAGATCATTATAAATCACCGAACGCGTCCCGAGCGACATCAGGGGTTTTTGGCGTAAAACTAAGAGAACTCCATGGTATAAAAAACCTGTCGTTATGGAAGACACCTTGCGAGAAGCAATAAATTAGCTGAGAATCTACTTGATTATCTGCTGACTGTTGTAACTTCATTTTGGTGAGGTCATCTTCGTATTTATTCAATATATTCCTGATTATCCACGGTAAGAGCACCGCCTTTCGGAATGAAAGGGAAAGGCTAGATATAGTTTCATAAATATCAATAATAGTAGTACAAATAGCTCATAACTATCAATAGCTAAGTGCGAAATAGGCATGTGAGATCTTATTCAAATAATCATCTTGATTGTCAAATTCAAAATCATTTAATTCAAAAACAAGACATAGTTCTCGTGGGCAAAGCCCAAATATGATGTCTCTTAGTCATAAATAGCAAAATAAAGTTGTCTGATAAAACTTCCTCAGGATAAATAAACGAAAGGATAAAAAACACTTGAGATTGAGAATAAAAATGTCTGATAAAACTTCGTCAGGATAAAATGAACTAAAGAATAAAAACACTAGAGATCATTGTAATATTTCACAAAGCTTTTATTTTATTGAAAGGTGTTACAGTGGACTGGGGTCAGTTTTGGAACCTTCTCAGCCACTTCTCTGGGGGGACGAGATCTTATAGGGACAAAAGGTAGGGGAAGGAATGATCGGTAGATGGAATGTTGGAGGAGGGAGGAGCCATATCTTTGGCATAATTTTTCTCGGCGGGAAGAAAGGGATTCAAGTTTAAATTCTTTGAGGTAAAAGGCGTAATGTAGAGGGGAACCGCTATAAATGATTTGCAATTATCTCTTCTGAACGGGTTGTATTTTATCAGTTTCATCCTTGGTAAGGGCAAAGTGCCAAACCGGACAAGTATATTCAACTATATTTCCGTAGCCCATCTTTTTGTTATCGGTGGATACGAGGCCACCAAGACCTGAGACACACTGCAACGAGGTTCGGACATCTTCTTCAGACAATTAAACCCGATGCACTGTATCACAGTTAAATTTATTCCAAGAAGAATCAAGGAGACAAATAAGCGTCAAAAGATGAGTGGGCACATGATGCGTAAAATATTGTCCATCCATTGCACCACCTACAAGCTGCTGCTTGATATCTTCTACAGTCAAAGACTGATGCTTCAAAGTTTCAAGCAGAGCGTGTGCGATGTCTAATCCTGTCTGCCCACTAACGACAGGCCAGTCCATAACTAAAGAGTCAAGACGTCCTACGTTCCTACGAAACACTGCAAAGTGTATGGGAGAGAGTGGAATCAAATGAGAAGGTGAAACTCTCCCACACTCAAACTATCGATGTGATTTAAGTGTACTGGATGAAAATGATGGCAAAATTAATAAATGTCTGGGAGGTTTTGATAGGTGAGAATGCAAAAATAGATGTGAAACTATTCTTGAAAAGAGTAAGTTGCTTTGACTAGAATAAATGAAGGTGAAAAGGTCACATGGGTGACAAGAAAATAGAAAAGGGAGCTAGAACTTTCAATTTTCAGTCAAATGACCCTCCTCGAAAGTTCATGTGACCACCTCTTCTATAAAAATAACTTATAGGCCCCGGTGTACAACTTACAACCCCTGGTCCCACTCTCTGGGGGGTCGTGTCAACCCTGGAAGTATTTTTGTATGACCTATGGATTATTTTGAACAAAATGACTATTACAAAATTATCATCACATAAAACTGGGTAAACTCGGGCTTGGGAGGGAGGTGGGGGGGGTGCAGCGGCCTTCTGACCACTTCCGACTCCAGAAAAGGCACTATAGCTTCTGATTTCCAAAGGAATGAGCCTCCCCAAGGTTTAGCAAACACCCTTTCCATAAAAAACTTATACATTAACAATTGACGACTAGCATAAATTACAGCCCTTGCCTTTGTGGACTGTGGGGAGGTTGACATCCCCAAAGATATGTTTATTAGATCTTCCAACTATGCTGAACAAAACGGCTATATCAAAATTTTGAGTGGATGTGGTTGGAGAAACGACAGACATGGGGAGGGGGCTTACTACCCTCTGATCACTCATGACTCTTAAAAATGGAGCTAGAGCCTCCACTTTCCAATCAAATGAGTCTCCTCCGAAGTTTATACGACCTTCTCTTCAATAAAAACCCCTATATGCCCGCGGGGTATAATTTAAAAACCTTTCCTATTAATAGATATGCATAGATAGATAGATAGATAGGCCAACTGTAATTTTTAGGCCATAAATTACGTCTTTTTTTTCTTTGAAAAAGTACAGACATGCAAAATACTTAAAAAAACATAAATTAATATATAAGGATTATCATCCTAAAGAAAAAGCAGACATCAAATATAAATTCATCAACCACAACTACTTGAAATATGACTCTTTCAGGTCAGGGATATACAGTCTTATGAACATATGTTGCTATAAAAGGGAGGAAAACAGCCTCACAGAAAAGGCTTTATCAAAGGAAGACTTGCATGCATCAAATAACCAAGGTATTGCATGAACTTTACTTTAGCTCTATACCAAAATTAAATCATAATAAGAAAACAAGCATTCTCAACAGAAAGTAATGATAAAACATAAAATTTCAAAGAAAGAACAAGGACAATACACAGCTAGTGAAAAAATTGAAAAATTATTCAAATATTTTTGGTCAAGACCTCTGCTTGACTGTCCTCAGTGCAGAATTAAACTGATAAAAAAATAAAACCCTTCTTAGAAAGTGATGTTTGACAAAGCATTTATGTGATTGTTATTTAGTCTTTATATAAAATATTTGTTTTGATTCCCGTTTTAATCGTTTTCTTCTTTTATACTCTGTCTTTGGGTTATTTCTGTTCTGTTTGACAGGTTAAAAGCCAGAAAAAAAAAAAAAAAAAAAAAAAAAAAAAAAAAAAAAACCTAAACAACAATGTGGATGTCAGTAACACTTTAAAGTCACTTTTTAGATTTGAATGCAGTAAATCAAATGCCATCAATTTTGAACTTGACTGTAACCTAGTTAATACGGAAACAGTTTTTGCAGCATCTTATGGATCAAAAAGTTTTATTAAAAGAAATTTGGGATCTTTTGTAGTATCAGCTTGCTGTCTAAAATAAATTACACATAAGAGATCATATAGAATTAGATAAAGAACCAGATTTTTCTCAGTTTGTTTAAAAAAAAGTGTTTTTTTTAAAACAATTCAGTGAAAAAAACTCAGTATCATCATGAGCACTTGCGACACTAAGTTAAGCTAAAAATAAAACCCTAGCTAAGTTTATGCTCAGCCGAGCAAATCTCTATGGAGACACCAAAACATGTGAAAAGAGCTACAAGAGGTTTTTTTTTTTTTTTTAATATTTCTAAATGTATTTTATAATACAAACATAATAAGTCTATTCTCAGACAGTTGGTGTTTGTTTTATTGCTTGATGTGCTCCATTTATCTTATCGCATTGACCTTGAAGTTTTGTTGGTTTTTTGTCGTTGCTGTTTTTAGTAGGCTAGCTCCTTGTATCATTTAATCATTTTTTATCTTTTTCAGTGTTGACATACTTATGTTATCAGCTATGGATTTCAACAAATATATTAATTAACATACGCTTAAATGACGTGCTTACATGTTCGCAATTGATGAAAACCACAATTTTAGAAATGCATTTAATATCTTTTCCAAAGATTTTTGATAAATTTTAAAAACCCATTTTTTAGCGCTGAAACACTGGCAATAACGGAAACTGCTATAAAAAATACTTGCAGATTAATTAGCGACACAAAAGAACATCTTGAGATCTCTCGTCTCTTCCCATCATCCACGATTAATTCTTTCCAGATAGGCATTGATCTTTTTTTTCATTTACTTGAAACAGATAACAACAAAAATACCGACTTAAGCCTCCGGCCTCAAATTAAATTGTAGCGAATAATAGTATTTTTGTGATCCAAAAATGTGTTGGAAGTCAATGTTGCCAGACATAAGATCCAAGACGTTAAATGTCGATTTTCGGTATACTTGAACGTATTTTTTTCATTTTGTTTAGCAATGAGAGACTGGCAATTACGGACGCTTTTACACAAAATATTCAAGTTTGCCACTCCTACCTCTTTCAAAGCCTCTTGGTTCCTCGCAAGGTCTTGGTTCCCAGCCTCGTCTTTCCCTATCTCCAACTTCTCTCTGGTTCTCCTCAGAACGTGACCTGCCGTAACCCGACTGACGCCATGACCCTTCATCACCACGACCCCTGAAAACAAGATAAGGAACGATGGTAGAGCAGAAATTAGCAATAATCAAGTTCAAGTTCCGTTTATTTCAAAAAAAGAGCAATAACAAAGATAATATCCCAAAGGGCTCAATGGCCCGTGAACTATTTGTTTCACTGAATATAAACACAATTAAAGATAATTACTTACTGACTAATACTTTTTGTAACTAACACTAACACTTTTGCAACAAGAGGCAACTCTTATCGTGAAGATTGTGCTTCCAAAGATGATCAAAAACAGAAATGAACAATACTCCTCTGATCATGCTTCATTTTCTATTATAACACAGATATTATGATTATAATTGTTGTAATTGCATAACAAAAATATTATTATTGTATTAAACATGCAATAATTGTCTAATTTTGTTGAAGTGGGAAAGCCTTGGTAATTCCTATTTGAACTCTGGCTTAATGAAATTTTCATAAAGCTACAGCTTTTCAATAGCTTCATTAACCTAGCAAAGTATCAGGTTAAACAACATAAGACATTTAGTGGCCTATACTTGGATCCACTTCATTTTTGTAAATTGGTGCCTTTGAGTTGCTACCAATGTTTTCTTGTCTTGACTCCCACCCCTCTCATACCTGAACATAGCCCATGCATAGCCTAGTACTTCCGTATTATCCAGTACACGCGCGAGAAGTTTGCTCTTTTGGATTATAGACCCCGGAACATAACGAAAAACCCATGTACTGAGGGATTTGGGGGGGGGTCATCCTTAAAAACATAATTTCTGGAACTTACAGCTATGCTGAACAAAATGGTTTTCTCAAAATTTTAAATGGATGGGATAGGGGAACTGAGGGGCAGGGGCGGAGGGGGGGACTGGTTGTCCTCCAATCCCTTTTGACTATTAAAAAGGGAACTATCCCTTTGAATTTCCAATCAAATGAGCCCTTTTTGAACTCTTTTTTTCTATACTCAGTGCCATGGTCTTTGAGAATGGGGAATCTTTAGCAGGATGTTGGCTTAAGATAGCTTGCTACTTTGACCGTATTGTAGTAATAGCAGGATGTTTTCCGTTATTACGTCTACCTGCTTTTCTGCATATAATCAGGAATCTTAACGTTAAGCCAAAAGAGTGAGGAGGGTAGAATATTTACCACTAATCATCGCAGACTGTGGATAAAGCATTTTCTTTTCCTTTCCAGTATGAGCCAGGATTTCAACGTGCTTACGATGCAATTCCACATTGTCCTGGTCTAATCTGCATGCTAAAAAAAAAGATAAAGTTTGATCCTTTCAGCTCTAGACCTATTTTCAAATATTGGTAAACTGTATCTTCATGTCAATTCTCTTTTTTATTCTCTTTGTAAAGTATTTTATAAAATAAAAAAAGGATAACAGCTAAAGCCTTTTTGATTTGAGAAATAGATAGCTTTATATATAGCACTAATTTTCGAAACAAACGTGTCTCTTGTGATTTATCTTTTCATGCTAAAACAGAAATTGCAATAAATATTTCCTATAACGCTATTTTATTTCGGTATGTAACTTTTAAGGACAGTTGGATTTTTGTTACAGCCTGAGCCCTTCCTAGGGTTGGTTGTGCCCAGGGTAAAATTAATCACATTAATAGCGGCACTAGGACAACAAATTATAAAGATGCTTTGAAACTATTTAAAGCCTAGTTTTAAGTGTCAAAATTGCTCTTTACTTTGAGCAAATAATTTTTTTTTTAATTAATCCGTGCTTGTTATTAACAAGGAAAACGAGAAAAATAGGGGTCCATCATACTGAATATTATGTTCTAAATTGATATCCAAATATACAGCCTTTGAAACCTTATCATCAAGTAAAAATTTTATCTGAATAATCCTCACAAACAAGGATACTGATTTGGGAGTCAAAATTCAGTACATAGCCTGACAACAACACACTAGTCTATAATGCTTTTCATAGTCTTACACCAGCTCAGATAAAGTAATTTCCAGTATACAATTAAAATTAACTTAAATTTTAAGCGTAAAAATTAATATTATTTTAATAGCCACAAAGTCATTGAATAGCACAAATAGATAATGGATTTATTTATCAGATAACATTTTGATCTCAACAGCTATAAAAACAATAGTGAGTAATATACAATTTTAAACTGTGAAAAATACTATTTGTGTCACTCAAAATGTAAAACAAATAAACCATAATATGAACTCAAAATCCAGCTATTTCTCTATACAATGGAATATTTCAAGTTATGATACAAATACTAAAGCTAGTCTATAGTTCTAATACTATCAAGATGGACGTGTACAAACTAATCATGAAATGTCCTTTCCAGAGCCAAAACGAGATTCAATCATTGGACTGAACTCATTGTGCAGAAGTGATACCAAATTAACTGGGGAAAAAATAAATAAAACAAATCAACAATCCTAAAATTCTGTATTTCCATCAATAAAATATCCTTAGTCGGTTTGCTTCCACTGTACCAAAACTCCTAATTGTTTTCTGTTTTCAGCAAAGCACTAGTTTTCTATAATTATACATAAATATGGAAATATTATCAGTTGGTTCTTTGCAATAGTTTTATCAATGCAGAATTTATCAATGTAAATTATTACTGTGAAGTATTAATTTTTGTTTGGCAACTTTGCTCTTTTCTTTTCTTAGAAAAACTTAGCTTTTCTTTTATTAATATTGGAAAGTGTCAGATGGTTTGGCTCCAACAACACATAGCACCTGGTCAAGGGCAGAGCATCAGGAGATTGACACCTGCCCTATGCAGACCTTGCTGGTCTCTATGCAAAAGTTTGTTTATTTTTCACATTTTTGGCTTAGTAGAGCTCACATGAAATTCAAGTAAAAAGAGCAGGGGGTTAAAAGGTGGAAGAGGACGAGTACCCCTCATACACATAGTAATATATATTTGTCTTTAAATTTTAATTCCACTTTTTCATTCCCTCCCCTCCTATAGAGTAAGTCCCCTATAGAGTAAGTAAAAAAGTTGACAAAAAAATTTATTACGTTGATATTTATACCCAATTGAAATCCAGTTGAAAATGAGCTATTATGGAAGATGAAATACAGTTAGAGCCCTTGACTGGAGGAGCTGTAGCAGCAGGATAGCCTGTGGCTGAGAAGGTCTCTTTGTTAAAAAAAATTTTTAACAGAGTTTTATTTTCTTTATTTTCAAACCCTCTGCTTTGGTATAAAATTAGAAAGATTATTTTTCAAAAACAGTTTTTCACAGAAAAGTAAAGAGGTACATTACACCAAAGACGAGTAGAAATAAATTCAAATAATAATTCAAACTTAAAACCAAGAGAAATAACAACAGGTTATTTCTACAGTGATTTCAAACAGTGAAATTTTTCCACAAAAAGTGAAGGGCTATGTAAACAAAAGTTAAGGAGGAACGGAATAGAAACAATCCCGGCTATCTCTTCCATGTTAAATATGTTTAGCTTGTATGGCGACAACAAACGCATTAATTTAGAATCGGATATTTTAAAAAATTCTTGCTGGATGGTTAATGAATGTGCCCTATTCTCTAAAGAGCTACGAAGAATTGGTAATCAAACATATGTAAGTACCACTTGATTAATTTTGTAGTACGAACCTTTCAAAGACCTTAGACTTATTATAGGTTTGTGTGCTTTTAGGGGCTTAGATCCGAATTCTCATACTTTTCTTAGGAAGTTGTTCGGATGAATTAATAGATTCAGACTGATAAACAAACCAACACGGGCAACGGAGGAGAGGGCAAATACACATTTTGTGTTTAAGTTTATTTAATGGTTTTCTTTCTTTTTTAATTCTACTCACCTAGAGACTTTCAAATTAAAACACACTGATGTGCCTTATGAAAAAGCATGTAACTTATGACCCTTCAATTTTTATCGCACCTTGTCCCTAGTAGAAAAAATGTTAAGAAATGCAAGATAAATCAAGGAAGATACAAATTTTTTGTCGCAAAGAGAAAGGCAGGGGATTGTAGCCCCCTAACAAATAGCGCAATTTCTAGGCATACAACTAAAATTCATTCTATTCTGTGGCGTAAATCCTAAAAAATAGAATTTGATCTATGACCTTCTACTTAGTCACTGGCAGATCCAGGGATGGGCCCACTATCGTACGGGCAAATGAAGTACTTAATAACGATTTACGGAATGTAGTTTTTTTTTACTTTTGCTTTATATGTTTTAGTGCATAATTTGACATAATATTTTACTGGGAGATGCATAAGTCTCTATAATATTTTGACAAGAAAGTTTAAAAAAATGAGGGGGGGGGAGGTGACTGAAGCGTCAAATCTTATAACTCTTTAAGATCGATCCGATTTAGTCATAGAAGAAATTTATTGTGATAATAAGGGATAAAGATTGGAAGTAACATATTATTTGTCGCCAGAAGAGGGGTAGGGGATTGCAGTCTCCTAACAAATAACACTTTTTCTAGGCATGCAACTTTCATTCATTTTATTTTGTAGTGTAAATTAAAAAAAAAACTAGACCTTGATTTATGACCTTCTGCTTAGTGATATTAACGATTTATTCCATATAGTTTTTTTTATTTTGCCTTATATATTTTAATGTATTGTTTTATATAATATTTTACCGGAATATGCATATCTTCACATAATATTTTGACGGGTAAGTAAAATTATTGTGTGTCTGTGGGGGGAGGGGGAGGGTTGAAGCTACAAAAACCAGGTTTATAGGCCATAATGTTAATTCTTATTATGAGAAGCAGTTCAGGTCGTCGACTTTTTGTCGTTAAAGTTCAGCAGAGAGTTCTAAAATAAGAGCAGCAACTTTAGTTCCTTCAACTCATATCCCTTTCGACTTTTCATTAGGTTGCTAGTCAAAACAAACTTGAAAGTGTATTAAATCTAGGTTAAATATATCTTTTATGTATCGAAAGTAGGGGGAGATGATATTGTATGACCTTAAAATAGTGTGGAATCGTAAAACAACAGAGAATTTACCAAAACGGTGAAATTTGTGTTGAAATTTGAAATTGGACCTTAAAAATATTTTGTCTAGTAAGGGATGAAGGGACATGCCTCAAAGGATGTTTTTTGATGTAAAAAGATCCCAACTATCATTTATCCTTAATATAAATAAATAATTAGTTTTAAGAACGAAACAAGAGGAGGGGGAGGGGGGTAGACATTGATATATAATCCCTTGGGCCGTATTCAGGACTTTTGTTTGGGTATTATTTTTTTTTTGGGTGGAGGGGTGGGTGGGTGTGGGGTGAATGTATCGTGGGAGGCAGAGACTCCAATAACAACAGAAATGGGGGAATGATAGCTGCTCGTGGAGGGAAATGATGATTCTAAATCATAATCATTCGTAAAACGTGTTTTCCGTTGAATGCAAATATTCACACAAACTTCTCCCATAGCTTACTTGGTTGGGATGATTATCAGCTGTAGAATGCTTGGACACTTCTAATTTACAGGAGCTTGTACCAATGATTTGTTTTTTCATTGTAAGTGTCAAGACTTCAATCTTATTTCAAAAATAATGTTCGACAGATAGTACATTGTTGGTTTGCGCTCCCGCTTTATCTTCAAATGTTAATCTTGCCAAGAAGAAGCTACGCTTCACACTGATATTCCTGTTAAATTAAAAATGTAAACAAACGCTAGCAGCATTAAAAAAACACACAAGAGGAAAAAACAAAAGTTAAAAAGACACGACCGCTCGGCCTTAAACGGAAAAATAATCGACTGGTCAATTAGAGGTATGGACAAAAAGAGGCAACAAAAAGAAACGGGGTCTAGAAATATCAACAAAGAAGTTGTAGTTGCTGCTATAAACACTAGCATGACTCATGCCCAGATTCAAGAACTTTTTCCTACAATTGGAATTAACTGCCCATCGCAAAAAACATTTACCAAGTACAAAAGCATTATCGGGGAGTCCATAGAGAAAATCCTTCACGATTATTTGCTAGAAAACAGTAAAATAGAGCGCCTAATGGCATTGAAGGCTGATGGAAAGATTGACTCCAACGGAATAGTCGATACGTGTGTTATAGTTGATGGAAGTTGGTGCACACGAGGTTATGGTAATAGATACACTGCATTATCTAGTTGTGGTGTTGTAATTGGATTCTATTCGAAAAGACTCCTTCATGTAGGAATTAGAAACAAGTATTGCTGCATATGCATGACCAATCGACAGCAAGAATCTACTTTAGTTCCTGAACATGTATGTTTTATGAATTGGAGTGGTTCTAGCACTGCGATGGAATCAGATATACTGGTAGAGGCCTTTCGTGTTGCACCAGCTATGCATAAACTAAGATATCGCAGTTATATAGCCGATGGTGATTCAAGCACCCATTCAGAAATTATTATAAAGGTTTCATATGGTAGGATAGTGGAAAAAATTAAATGCGCCAATCATGCTTGTAAGTGTTTGAAAAAGAGGCTTTATAACAAATGCAAAGAAAGCGCAGAATGTAGGAAATTTCTCAGCGGTCCAGTAATAAAGAAATTGTGCGATTTTGCAAGAAAAGCAATTGTGCGAACCACTACGCCTGCCATGTCATCAGAAGATCTGATTAGAGAGTTAAATGCCATTCCTTTATATTTTTTTCGTGGGGACCACAGACAGTGTCCATCTTGTTGTCAGTTATCCGGAAAAATCCTAGAACTGGAAAGTGAAAAAATCCCAAGCAGTGCGTTCATTAGCCATATATATGAAGCATTTGACACCCTCATTAGACGAGCTCACTTACTGATCGGAAACGGCACAAGTAATTTGGCTGAGTAATTATGTCCATTGTTGCTAGGTTTATAGGCTGAAAAAATATAGATAAATGATTTTTTGTTCATTGAATTCAGCTTGAATCAATTTTTACTCTCATATAAAGCATTTTTACTATCAGCTTGAATTAATATTTACTATCTTATGATAGTACCGCGTACCATCATATAAAAAAAATTTAATAGCCGTACCTCCACAATTCTTACTGTTTGACCATTATAATATAAGAGATAAGATAAGGGTTTATTCCAAAAAACAACACAACACAAAAAAAAAATAAATGACCTTACATAAGCTAACGCTTGTTTGGAAGTATTAACCCTCTTAAAATTAACACTTATAATAACATACTAAAAAAAAGAGAAAAAGAAGAAAGAAAGAAAAAGAAAAAAAGAAGAAAAAATGAAAATCTTACACTCACTCGGCTCCTGGTCGCAATAACCAAAAATCAATACTTCACATACTCCAAAACTCCAAAACTTCCCGCCGCCATCCCATAAATAATAAATAATAAAATAATTAAAAAAAAAAACTAACAAAAATAAAAAAAAAATATATATATAGGAAAAACGGGTTCCGGGCTAACCTGAGAGTGACTCAACTATACCACCCTTTAAACAAATTCATACAAATTCATACCTACGGAGACAAAGGGTTTTGAGGGCCCGACGGAATTCACATAGATTCGCTGAACTTTTTAAAGAAACAGACAAATTATTCCAGACAACTGGCCCCACGTGACCTATTGAAAATAGCGATCTAGTACTAGTAACTTGAGGTGTCCGTGTATCTCTAGCATGACGAGTAGGATAATTGTGTACATCATCACCAGAAATAAATAAATTTAAAAAATTTGAAAAACACTTGGGAACCAAATTAGAAAAATATTTAAACATAAATAACCCTTGGTAAAATTTTCGAAGACCTGACACAGGGATAATATTTAACTGTACATATTGGGATCTCACCGAGGTTCTCCGATTATCTCCGGACAACACTCGCAGTGCCATATTTTGTATCACACGTAACTGCTGCAAATGCACTGAAAATGTGCTAGACCATATACTCACAAAATATACTAAATACGGGTGAACTAACGAAAAATAAATCAATAATTCGTTTAACTTAGGTTTCAACATAAGTGAGGAAGCAGCTGTTTTGTATTTTTTTTTTATTATTTTATTAAGATTATTCTTACAAGATATTGTTATTTACAAAAATGAGTTCATTATCCTTTCTTTTTTTAGTATTTGTCATGTTCATTTTTATTTTGCAAAATTTGGAAGATTTTTGAAATCAATAGATCGATTCTATAGTTGGACTTTTACGTTATCATTGGGATAATAGAGAGAGAGTAGTTGTCTTGGACAGCACTTTTTGCTCTTTTGGAGGGAGAAGGGATGCATCTGAAGAAATATACTCTGTCTGGCCTTTCCAGTAATTTATTTCACCTCTTTGTAGGTTTTTTTTAAAACAATGCTTACGCTTCAGATCAGTGCACTTTTTCTAATGATTAATATAACTATTAAAAGGGAATATCGTACGCATATACATTTTAGGGATCTATCTTTCACACATATACAGGGCTCCTGAATGGGGGAGAGAGTGCAAGGAGGTCATGTACAAGATCAGGAGACGTTGACAGTAGTCGTAGAAGAGTTGGTATTCGTAATAGTAATAACAGTAGTAGCAACAGCACTAGTAGTATCAGCAGAAGAAGCAGTTGCAGCATGTACATAGTGCTCTTGAGTAAGTCGACCCCCCCCCCCCCCTCAACATATCCCATAAA
>NC_142803.1:63789959-63824570 GCF_049724085.1 Artemia sp. Qi Xiang Cuo | reverse complement strand
GCAGGCATTTGCTAAACCGGTTTTGAAGTTTAACAACAACTCTCAAAGTGTTTATTGAAAGGTGGCTGGTTAATTCTATATATCTTGAAGCCAGAGAATACAGCTTAGAACTATACTTTTTATATTTCTTTCTCAATTAAGATTTAAATCGATTTATTATTTCCTGAACTAACATGAAGAATTAAGTTTTTGAAACAAGCAGACAATGGATTGGTATTGTGTTGATCAGAATTTTTTACTTTTATTAAAAATGCTAGATTTGTACAAATTTCAGAATTCATTTTTCAGAATTTCAGAATTCATTAGTTTGCATGTCAAATGATTTGTTTTGCAATATAAAATAGAGGTGCATAACAAGTTCTATTGGGCTTCAATAATAGAAACGAAAGTCAGTTTTGAATTAGATATGAAATTCTATTGAGATCCACGGGGTATAAACCCTCCTAGAATTAGAAATATACTTCTTTTGGGGCATTTGAAGACCAGATTTTTCTAGTAGCATACTTTTTATTGACAAAAATCGAAACAAGACAAAAAACAAAGAGCTGTGGCCATTCCAGTGCAAACATAATTCAAACCAAAGTTTAAACTAAATCAATCATTTTCAAGTCCCCACGCTCGTATGTGCTCTTCTGAAAATTCACAATTATGGAGATACGTCCTTTTGGTAACCGACTGACGATATGCTGTGTGTGGTAAAAAAAACAATTGCTCTTGAATTCAAGTATTTGATGAGTAAAGGAAAGCTCTACTATGACTACCTCTAAAAGCAACTACTAACTATTTTTTATAATGTGTTTACGGATTCCCTTAATTCCTTAGTTCTATAATTTATTTATAGAACTAATCCTCCCACCCCAGACAGAGACAGAAAGTCCTATTGGGCTTTAATAATAGAGAAAAAATCAGTTTTTGTATTAGATATGAAATTCAATGGAGATCCCAGGGTCATAAATTGTTTTAAATTTAGAAAAATGCCTCTTTTGGGTCTTTTGAAAAAAGGATTTCTAGTATTTTTTTTAACAAAAAATTGAAAGAATTACTAGTTCCCCCTCCCCATGTTTTGGTTTTTACTCTTGAAAACAAATTAGATTTACGTTTCCTAGGCACCGTGAAGTGTTGTAGCAACCTCTGTTGGCCAGGAATCCAAGGAAGGAATTAAGAAATAATATGCAGAAATTGAAATCAGTTGCAGTTATCGTTTTGTGTCCTGAAAGATAATGACAATTGAAAAAAAAACAACAGATTAACAAATGTAAATGTTGCATTGGTAACCAGTTATTGGTAACAAGTCCTTCAATACAAAGTGCCCTGGCCTAAGACCCAAAAAAAAAACAAAAAAATACATTGTACCCACATCGCTCTTTACTCAGGCAGCACTATTGCGCTGCCCAAGATTACTTCCACCTAAAACCCTAATAGGATTGGACTATTATAAATCTTTTTTGAATCTCATTGAGTTTGTTCATACCTTACAGAAAACTTATGCTTTAATCCATTAAACTAAAACTAATTTTCAACGTTATCAACTACTTTGATTTTTATTGTTGTGTATGGGCGTTAAAAATAGCTTTTGTTCATATAAAACTAATAAACTAATATTTGTCAAATAAATTTTTTATGAAAAAAATGAATTTTAATGTAGGCTACTGCTATGGCTGAATCTAAACAGATAAAAGAAGAGTTCAATTTTTTTTTTTTGTTATTTATCTGCTGTTGTCTAGCTCAAAAATTTGGCAAACAAAAACACACTCCTTGAAGTTTTTCTGCTTGGAACAAACAATGTCTTATAGATCTTGTTTAGTTGAACTATAGTTGGAATAATTGCAAATTCAAAGTTCCTTCTTCTTTTTTTCTTAACAGATGAACGCTCTTTAAATTATTTCAATTTTAACATTGGTGAAAAAGGTGGTAATAACCAAAATTTATTGATGTAATCTTTAGATTATCATTCTTGAGTTTTTTCAAGGCTCCTGTTTTACCGCCTTTTTAAATTTTGAAATAATTTTTTTCTGACTTCAAACTGTCCAAATACTTCACCCCCACCCCCTAATGTTCCAATATAAATGTCAAAAAAGTAAATTTGAGGTTAGCTGACAAAAAGGCAGGATTAGCAATAAGAAAGTGTTTTTAATTATTTTATTTCATTATTTTTATTTTAGTATAAACAATAGTCTAAATGCTGTAAGCAATGAGAAATCATGCTTTACAATCAATTTCGATAGCAAATACCTGTTTGACGGTTCTCCATGACTGGTTTCCTTGTACAGTCTATAGCGCTGTGTTATATATTGAAATATATAATTTGGGCTTCATATTGCCTTCCAGTTGTTTATATTTTTTGCCGTAGTCATACTGCGGTTTTTTTTTTTTTTTTTTTTTTTTTTTATATATATATATATATAATACAAAACAAGGCATGGATAAGATGTGCAGTAAACCCGGACTAGTTCATGCCAAGCGAAATTTTTCACAAAGCACCAAGTACATATCTAAGAGTTTATTTTGTTGAGGGGGGAGGCCATGGAATTTACTACCACGCTGGAATGACATCAAGCGACAAAGAATTGAGGCCAAGGGAAAACAAAAATATTTTAATTTTAAATTATTTCAATATTGAAATTTTTGAAAAAGGAGGTAATTAACGAAATTTAATGAAATAATGTTTAGATTACCACTTTTCAGTTTTGTTCGTGGCTCTTGTTTTACCACCCTTTTAAATTTTGATATCTATTTTTGTTTCTGATGCTTTCTTGGGTTTGGGAGCCTCATTGCTACTGAGTAATTTGTTGAGATTTTATTTTTATAGCCTTTTAGGGTTTCTTTTCCTTGTTATTTTTATTTGTTGTTGTAGGTGTTGAAGGTCCTTCAATAAGTGCTGCTGCAACCCTAATTGAAACCTCAAATTCTTCTCTATCACCAGTATATCAAATTCTCTCTGAGGGTGTTTCACCCAGGATTTCCACATCACTTCTAGAATTGGACTCCCATGAAGTGGGTCTCGATGACGAAGGTACAATTAAACGAATAATGTTTCTGAATTAGTTTTAATAAGAAAAAATATCTTTTTTTTTGCAAAGATAAAGCAGTTTTCGAAGTTTGTAGACTGGTATTTGCATGCTCTGTGGCTCTTCATTCTTTCTGGGTGAATTATTCAGACAATGTTATTATTCATTTATCTTCTATTTGTTAATTCTTTTTATTTTGTAGAAGCTGAAGCTGCTTCAACAATTGATACTGAAACGATGAGAGAAACTACTAGTTATATTCTGTCATATGGGCATCAAAATCAACCTTTGGGTGTTTCATTGAATATAGTATCTGAATCAGACTTAGAGGAATTGGATAGAAATGACGAAGGTATATTTGGAATTATTAGTGTTACTTTAAAATTCGGGCTGATTAAGCATAGTTTTGTTGAAAGTTTTTTCCTACCTAACAAACGTTCTTCACGTTTTTGTATTTGAATAGTATTCCCAAAAGTATTTTTGTCATTCAAATAGATAATTAAATAGTATTCCCAAAAGTCATGGTAACACTTAGTTTTCATTTCGGCTCGTAGGCAAGTGCATCAAAGAAATTTAAATGCACAGTACTGAAACAGTTTAAGACAAAAGTAGGTCTTGAGCATCTCAACATTAATCTAAAAACTTTTTTTTTAAGTAACTAGAGAGTTACACTAGCAAAGTAGAGGGGGAGTTTGTTTTTTTCTTTACTGATTTTTTGAAAATTTTCTGCGTAACACCAATTTTCTCCCGAACATGATGTAGCTTAAGAGAAATAACTTCACTTTTAATTCTTTTTCTGAACAGGAATAATTGAAGCCATTTTCGTTTGGAATAGGTCACGACTATTTTAGTTACAACTATGGGATATAACTGTAGACTGGTTTAAGGGAATACAAAGACATCAAAAAAGAAGAAAAACAAAATTGAAATGAAAGATAAAAGAGAAAATAAATGAAAGAAGGACAACCTCAAAACTCAACTGCGGTTCATATTCTTGCTCCCATTTTCAGCTCATCTGAGGTTAAAAGCTCCTATGGCAGTTATTGCGCTTTCTTTCGTCGATTTTATCCCAAGCAAACGCAGAGTTTTTGAAAAGGATGGGGGGTGTAAACCACATCACTGAACATTGGTTTTCAGAGTTATTGCATGCCCATGGTAATTAAAGAAAGAATTAAAGGAAATGGGAACTTCCTCTGAGGGTGTAAACAGGGAGGCTTTGAAGTGATTGAAATGAAGGAAGAGCCTGTGTAGCTGTTGGCCTTAGGCAACACAGCTGTTTTTTTATTTTTTATTAACAAATGGGTCACAAAAAAATAACATATATATACAAATAATGCTAACAAAACCAAACAGCATATAATACCAACAATATCAAAAGAGGTCCCGACGCATATTAGCGTGTTTGGGATGACCCAAGAAAAAAGTAAGACTTCAACTACTTATACAGTGTTGGCCTGCGATGAAATGTTAGAAGTAGTACTCTAGTAGACTCAGAAAATTACATATATCACGTTTGTAAGTCTTTCTTATAACTGACTCTCCCCACCCCCCGGTTATGCTTTGGTATACCCATGGAGTGTATGTTTGGTCGTTCAGTTTAATATTACTTAAATCATAAAATGATATTCTCGAATGATATGGAGAAAGATAGATGTACAGCACGGAGAAATCTTGACGAGATAATTATTTATTGAAGCCTTCTATGTATCAAATTAGTAAAAATTTCTTATAACTGACCCCCCCCCCCTTCCTCTCCCCACTTATTCCTGGATATTCCCAGAGAGCGAACATTTGATTGTTGAGTCTATTATTGGTTTTTAATTAAGTCTTGCAAAATTACATATTTAGGTTCACTATGAAGAAAGATACACCAGAAAATAATTCGTTGAAACATTTCGAAGCATATATTGCTTGTTTTTCATACCCTACATAACTTTCAAACATCTTAAGTTTTGAAGCTGACAAAGACTATTTTTATTATTCCTAATCTAATTATCCTATGAAACTGAACTAACTTGAATTTTTTTTTTTTATTTAATAATTAAAGCAACTTAATAGAACCAGTGCAAGACAATGTAGATCCCAATCTTTTAATACTTTTTGAATGTTTGACTTTCACTTACATTTGTTATTAGAGTCCGACCGATATGGATTATTTGGGTCCGATAAAGATACCGATTTTGGTGACTTTTTTTAAATCACCATACATTTTGAAGATTGATGCATCAGGTGTGTAATGACAACTGCTGCTATTCTATCACCACAATCAGACTTAGCTGATTGCTCTGTCCCAAGAACTGGACAAGTAAAATTACCTGAGGAAAATCTGGTGCGATCTTCTGGATAAGTTGTAAATATGAGACTCAGTATTTATTTCCCGTAAGCCGATAATGTCTCTGACCGTCAGATCGGTCTTATAATGTTGTTCGGGCCCTAATTGTTATAATGTCATTTTCTTTGTTTTTATTATTTTATTAATTTGAGTAAAGAAATTTAATTCTTTTTTTTCACTACAAGGGTGATGCATTCTACTTTGTGCAGCTCTGATGGTGTGAGTCATCCAATACTCTTAGGCCCAAACCAATCGTTATGGTGAAAAAACTGACAGAGAAGGCTATTGAAGAACTTACAGTTGGAATCTGGCGATGAGGCTCCTGTGGAAAAGCAGAGAAATCTCTTTTGATTCTAGATCTTCACATTGAAACAGGTTGTTAAGAGCTTTCACCAATAGAGTGTGATATCTGCCCAGCAGTAGTTCGTGATTACAGCAATTTTGTTGTTCATTTCATGAAACACCAAATGGGAGGGACAAGGAGATGTGCCATTTGTTTAAGAGAATGTATTGATGATATGAGACAACATCTAGAGTTACAACGTCAATTTTCGCCAAAAATGTCTGAACTAGACCTGCAGGAAAATGAATCGCTAGTCGTTTCACAGGATTCATCAGAAAGCCACTACTCCAATTCATTAAAACCGGAATCTAATGAAAAAAATTTAGACGATCAGAAAATATACTTGCTCAGTAAAAAGAATAGAAAATTAGAAAGACATAAAAGTATATCGACAGAAAAGAAGATATATGAATTTAATCTATGTAAGAAAGGATTTTCATTTCCTAGCTCTTTGAAAAAACATCAAATAGTGCATAAGGGTAAGGGGCCGTTTGAATTTGATATATATATAAAATGATTTTCTTTATCAGTGAATTTGAGACATCACCATATAATTCATAAAGGTGAGAGCTCATTTAAATGTGAGATTTGTAAGAAATGATGTCCTTCATAAAGTCATTTGAACAAGCACCAAAAAGTGCATACAGATGAGAGCCCATTTGAATGTGAGATGTGTAAGAAATCCTTTCCTTTCCTAAGCCATTCGAGACAGCACCAAATACTGCATACAGGTGAGAGACTATTTAAATGTGATATATGTAAGAAATACTTTCCTAAATCAAGCAATTTGAAGACGCATCAAATAGTGCATACAGTTGAGAGCCCATTTAAATGTGAGATATGTAAGAAATGCTTTCCTTCACAAAGCCATTTGAAAAAGCATCAAATAGTGCATACAGATGAGAGACCATTTGAATGTGATATATGTAAGAAATGCTTTCCTTCACCAAGCCATTTGAAAAGGCATCAAAAAGTGCATACAAACGAGAGACCATTTGAATGCGATATATATAATAAATGCTTTTTTAGATCAAGCAATTTGAAGGAGCATCAAATGGTGCATACAGGTGAGAGGCCATTTAAATGTGATAAATGCTTTTCTTCCTCAAGGAATTGTAATGCGCATCAAATTGTGCATACAGGTGAGAGCCCATTTAAATGTGATTAATGTAAGAAATGCTTTTCTCGTCCAAGCCATATGAATATCCATCAAAGAGTCCATACAGGTGAGAAACCATTCAAATGTAATTTATGCAAGAGAGCATTCTCAGCGAAGTCAGCCCTGAAACATCAACTAACAACCCATTCTAGGAAGAAGTCTGATAGTTAAGAATAAAAACTTTGGATGGAACAGTTATTTTTGTACAGAAGTTGAGATAGACGTTGAAGAAGTAATGCTGTTCCTTACAGGCTACTTCTTAGATATGAATCAGTCTTTGCTATATGTATCAATGAAAATTCTCTGGTTTTTCTTATTCTCTGACAAGTAAGGCTAAATCTTTATCTGAGAACTCTTGCAATTATAAAGCTACAAAAGCAGACCCAGTGCCTATTTTCTTCTGTCTTGGCGCCTATTTTGCCTTTTAATTTCAAGTGCCTGGTTAAATATCTATTTAAATGGGTAACTTCAACTCAAATAGAATTCTCCAGAGCTCAAAACGTATGGTTATAAGGATTTTGAAGCATCCGACCATTTAACAATAAAAATAAGGTCCTGTGGGACATGGTTCTTACCTTAGCACACAATTAAAAGAAATGAAAAGTTGTTGTTTCGGTGTTGTTTTCGTATTCGTTTCAAAACACTTAGCAGTTTCTTGCTCCACGAAAAATTTAAGAAATCTCAAAATGGTCTCAACAAATACACTATCCTTAAGAGGGCGTAAGTGGATTGTGTAGTATATTAATTTGACTTAATATTCGACTATTTGTGTCCCACAATATTTATTATTTCACAAGACTCAACACTTGAGTCTTGTTATATCATCGAATTTCATTCTATCTATCTACTTGGGGGGAAGGATGTAAAGGCAAAAGTCGGACATTAAACAATTCAGTTGAAAGTGCATGGTAAATTTTTGTCATCTCATTCACAAGGAAGTCAGGTTAAGCTGAGTTGAACTGAGTCCTTACAAACAGTGAAGGAAGAACCTTGAGTAATTTTGAATTTTTTTTTTTAATATTATCAATCTTAAAAGTAGTACCTCTGATAAGACTATTTACTATACTATCAAACATTTTAAGTATCGAAAGCAATTTTAGCGGTAATTATTATTCTAGCAGATTTAATTATTTCAGATGCCAGGTCACTTAAAGTAACATCTTAGTGAATCCAAGGTCACTTTTTAAGCAGAAAAAAATAATTTTTTTGCTTTGTTGACAACAAAATAATGTTTAACTACAAAACTTCATCTCAATGCAGTTTTACAACTGCAACTAAAAAGTATATTTTCTGGATCAGCCTAAAATTTTTAGTATTAACCGGCCAATTGGACACCGAATTTTATTCGAGAGGGGGCTCCCAAAGATTTGCTGATATTTTTTTTTTAATCTAAATGTTTGAAACATACACCTAGGCGACAAATATACAAAAAAGTGAAAAATCTATCTGTTTTCAAAATAAGTGCCCATTCTAAATCAAAATGGGACACCTCCATCCATGCTCATGACTTCTAAAGACCAGAATATAATTTGTACTTTACTGAAAACAATACTTATTTGGAGCCATGTTTTTATTTTAAGTATTAGAAACAAGAGCTTTCAACTAGCTTTCCGGCTTTTTACTCTGTGCGTAAGATTTTGCAATGGCTAGTTCTGAGTCTGTGGTCAACTCCTTGATAGATAATACAGAGAAATCATGTACAATGTCTAATACTGTGCATGCACACATGATAACCAAGAAGCTTTTTCCCAACCTTTGTCTGCTCTGAAATTATTCCATCGACTACGAAGTATAGAATATCTGATTACATGGAATATGAAAATACAAGATCTGGTTGTCTTCTGTACGATTTCTTTTGGCACTGACAGTGGTTTCAACATAAAATTGATCTGTTTTCTAATAACAACCGAAAGCACTAGTTTTTCTATTTTTTAATTGAATGCTGTTTGCAATAGCTTTTAATTACATCAACCATGCTAAACCAGCGCTCTTGAGATTGGAACTCTAGAACGTGCTGTTTGACTTCTTGAAAGAAAGTGAATGTCTGAAAGAAATCTTTCACTAATATTCTGTTTGGCATTAGACTGTAAGGTACTTTAATCAAGGAAAAACAATAATCTATGCAGAAAAGGTAAAATCTCATATGTGCGATCTTTGCACTTTAGTGGATCCAAGAACAGGATTATAGATTTCTCCAATATTTATAATAGAGAAAAAATTAATTGTTGGAGGATTTTGGAGTTCAAAGTGCAAGAATATGTTTGAAACTTAATGTCAAGAAGACTAATTCTCTAAGACTGGGATTAAGTGAAGGTGAAGAGGGGATGTTGTATAACGAAAAGATCGATCAAGTTAACAGCCTCATTTACCTTGGTAGTTTTACCTGATCCATGTGCTTCTTTCTCTCCCCATCAGGTAACGCATCCGCTCTCACACTTACCAAACAGCCCAATTCGCCCTCTTGGTCCTAAAATAAATCTCCTCCCTGTACCTCTCTGACCTGTGCATATAGATCTAGAAGCCGGGAATTCACCATCTCCTCTTGCCACTTTTGAATCTCCTGGCCCTGTGACCTTACCTTTGTTCTCTCCACTATCACACCGAACCCTCCCTTCCGTCCTGGAGATCATTCAGACCGTACTCATGCGTTACTCAAACGCAGTGATCATGCGTTTGGAACACCGAAGAATTCTATTTGAGTTGAAATTACCCGTTTAAACAGATAATTTACCAGGCACTAGAAATTAGAAGGCAAAATAGGCACTAAGGAAGAAGAAAATAGGCACTGGCTCTGCTTCTGTAGTTTTACAAATACAAGATTTCTCGGAGATCAAGCCTTACTTGTCAAAGAACAAGAAAAACCAGAGGATTTTCACGGATGCATAGAGCAAAGATTTAGTTCAGATCAGAGGATTAGCTTGCATGGATCAGCTTTAATTCTTCGACGTCTATCTCAACTTCTGTCTACGAAAATCACGATTCCATCCAAATTTTTTATTGTTAACTATTAACTATCACACTTCTTCCTAGAATGGGTTGTTAGGTGATATTTCAGAGCCGACTTATCTGAAAATGTTCTCTTGCATTAATTGCATTTGAATGGTTTCTCACCTGTAAGGGGTCTTTGATGGATATTCAAATGGCTTGGACGAGAAAAGCATTTCTGACATGTATCACATTTAAATGGGCTCTCACCTGTATGCACAATTTGATGCTCCTTCAAATTGCTTGATCTAAAAAAGCATTTCTTACATATTTCACATTCATAGGGCTTCTCACCTGCATGCACTATTTGGTACGGCTTTAAATTGCCTGATAAAGAAAAGAATTTCTTACAAATTTCCCATTCATAGGGTTTCTCACTTGTATGCACTATTTGATGCGTCTTCAAATGGCTTGGTGAAGAAAAGCATTTCTTACATATATCACATTCAAATGGTCTCTGATCTGTATGCATAATTTGATGCGTTTTCAAATGGCTTGATAAAGAAAAGCATTTCTTACATACCTCACATTCAAATGGCCTCTCACCTGTATGCACTATTTGATGCTTTTTCAAATTGCTTTGTGAAGGAAAGCATTTCTTACATATCTCACATTTAAATGGTCTCTCACCTGTATGCATTATTTGGTACATTTTCAAATTGCTTAATTAAGAAAAGCATTTCATATATATCTCATATTCAAATGGTCTCTCATCTGTATGCACTATTTGATACTTTTTGAAAGAGCTTGGAAACGAAAAGCCTTTCTTACATAGATTACATTCATATATCTTTTTTTCTGTGGGTATACTTTTATGTCTTTCTAATTTTGTATTCTTTTTACTGAGCAAGTATGTTTTCTGATCGGCTAACCTTTTTTAATCAGATTCTGATTTTAATGAATTTGAGTAGTGGCTTGCTGACGAATTCTGTGAAACGACTAGCGATTGATTTTCCTGCAGGTCTAGTTCAGACATTTTTGGCGAAAAGTGACCTTGTAACTCTAGATGTTGTCTCATATCATCAATACATTCTCTTAAACAAATGGCATATCTCCTTGTCCCTCCCATTTGGTGTTCTATGTAATGAACAACAAAATTACTGTAATCACAAACTACTGCTGGGCTGATATCACACTCTATTGGTGAAAGCTCTTCACAACCTGTTTCAATGTGAAGATCTAGAATCAAAAGAGATTTCTCTGCTTTTCCACAGGAGCCGCATCGCCAGATTCCAACTGTAAGTTCTTCAATAGCCTTCTCTGTCAGTTTTTTTTACCCATAACGATTGGTTTTGGGCCTAAGAGTATTGGATGACTCACACCATCAGAGCTG
The DNA here is from genome assembly GCF_049724085.1 of Artemia sp. Qi Xiang Cuo. Lineage (NCBI taxonomy): Eukaryota > Metazoa > Arthropoda > Branchiopoda > Anostraca > Artemiidae > Artemia > Artemia sp. Qi Xiang Cuo. Next base: position 63,813,410 of record NC_142803.1, on the reverse strand, counting down.
CACAAAGTAGAATGCGTCACCCCTGTAGTGAAAAAAAAGAATTAAATTTCTTTACTCAAATTAATAAAATAAGAAAAACAAAGAAAATGGCATTATAACAATTAGGGCCCGAACAACATTATCAGACCGATATGAGGGTCAGAGACATTATCGGCTTACGGGAAATAAATACTGAGTCTTATATTTACAACTTATCCAGAAGATCGCACCAGATTTTCCTCAGGTAATTTTGCTTGTCCAGTCCTTAGGACTGGTCCAGCCCTTGGACACAATCAGCTAAGTCTGATTGTGGTGATATAATAGCAGCAGCTGTCATTACACACCTGATGCATCAATCTTCAAAATGTATGGTGATTTCAAAAACGTCAAACAACTAAAAACAAACAAACCCAAAATCACAAAAATGGGTATCTTAATCGGACCCAAATAATCCATATCGGTCGGGCTCTAATAAAAAATTTATATTAAATTCAAAAATTAAAAAAGTATTAAAATATTGGTATACACTTTTTCTTACAATTTTTATATAAAGTTGCTTTAATTATTAAAAAAAAAACAAAAAAAAAAAAACTTCAAGTTATTTAAAATTAAAATGATAATTATATTATGAATAATAAAAATTTTCATTTTAAGATTAAAAAATTAAGATTTTTTAAATTTATATATGGTATGAAAAACAAGCTATATATGCTTCGAAATGTTTCAACGAATTATTTTCTGGTGTATCTTTCTTCATAGTGAACCTAAATATGTAATGTTGTAAGACTTAATTAAAAACAAATAATAGACTCAACTATCAAATGTTCACTCTCTGGGTATATCCGGGAATAAGTGGGGAGAGGAAGGGGGGGGGGGAGGTCAGTGATAAGAAATTTTTAATAATGTTAGACATATAAGGCTTCAATAAATAATTATCTCGTCAAGCTTTCTCAGTGCTGCACATCTATATTTCTCCATATCATTCGAGAATATTTTTGTATGATTTATGATTTAAGTAATATTAAACTATACGACCAAACATACACTCCATGGGTATAACAAAGCATAAGCGGACAGTGGGGAGAGTCAGTTATAAGAAAGACTTACAAACGTGATATATGTAATTTTCTGAGTCTACTAGAGTACTACTACTAATATCTCACCGCAGGCCAACACAGCCTGAGGCCAACAAAGCTGTGTTGCCTGAGGCCAACAGCTACACAGGCTCTTCCTTCATCTCAATCTCTTGAAAGCCTCCCTCTTTACACCCTCACAGGAAGTTCCCATTTCCTTTAATTCTTTCTGTACAAGTTTGTATGACAATTTTACTTAAAAAATACAATTATGAAAGAATTATTACCATGAGCATGTAATAACTCTGAAAACCAATGTTCAGTGATGTGGTTCACCCCCCCCCCCCATCCTGTCCAAAATTTCTGCGTTCACGTGGGTTAAAAATCGACGAAAGAGAGCACAATAACTGCCATAGGGGCTTTTAACCTCAGATGAGCTGAAAATGGGAGCAAGAATATGAACCGCAATTGAGTTTTGATTTTGTCCTTCTGTCATTTATTTTCTCTTTTATCTTTCATTTCAATTTTGTCTTTCTTCTTTTTTGATGTCTTTGTATTCCCTTAAAACAGTCTACATTTTTATCACATATTTGTAACTTAAATAGTCTTGAACTATTCCAAACGAAAAATTAGACAAGAAAAACGGGTTTTAATTTCTATAAAACAGTGAATACAAAACACTTAATTAAACAAAAATGCTCCGAATATTTCGGCCCCACATCCGGGAGCCTTTCTCAACGGAAAAAAAAATTTCCGTTGTGTTTTTTTTTTCCGTTGAGAAAGGCTCCCGGATGTGGGGCCGAAATATTCGGAGCATTTTTGTTTAATTAAGTGTTTTGTATTCACTGCTTTATAGAAATTAAAACCCGTTTTTCTTGTTTAATTTTTTGTAAATGGAAAAGCAGTGTGGTCTAAGAAAGTATTTATTCCAAACGAAAATGGCTTCAACTATTCCTGTTCAGAAATAGAATTAAAAGTGAAGTTATTTCTCTTAAGCTACATCATGTTTGAGAGAAAATTGGTGTTACGCAGAAAATTTTTCAAAAAATCAGTAAAGTAAAAAAACAAACTCCACCTCTACTTTGCTAGTGTAACTCTCTAGTTACTTAAAAAAGAGTTTTTACATTAATTTTGAGAGGCTCAAGACCTACTTTTGTCTTACACTGTTTCAGTATTGAGCATTTAAATTTTTTTGAGGCACTTGCCTACGAGCCGAAATGAAAACTAAGTGTTGCTATAGACTTTTGGGAATACTATTCAATTATCTATTTGAATGAAAAAAATACTTTTGGCAATACTATTCAAATACAAAAACGTGAAGAACGTTTGTTAGGTAGGAAAAAACTTTCAACAAAATAATGCTTAATCAGCCTGAATTTTAAAGTACCACTAATAATTCCAAATATACCTTCGTTATTTCTATCAAGTTCCTGTAAGTCTGATTCAGATGCTATATTCAATGAAATACCCAAAGGTCAATTTTGATGCTCAGATGACAGAATATAACTAGTAGTTTCTCTCATCGTTTCAGTATCAATTGTTGAAGCAGCTTCAGCTTCTGAAAAATAAAAAGAATTAACAAATAGAAGATAAATGAACAATAACATTGTCTGAATAATTCACCCAGAAAGAATGAAAGCCACAGATTATGCAAATACCAGTCAACAAACTTATAAAACTAGACATAACAAGAGGTCAGAACAAATTTAAGAGTGATAAACTTGATTGTTATGAATCTGATTTCACAAATTTAGAGTTGTATTCACAGATTTTCATATCAAGTAGTTAGTAGTTAATTTTTATGAATAGAAACATACTTATACTCGCTCAATAAAGACTAGAATGGCAAATCAATCGGCACTTTGCCGACATTGTGCAACTTTAGCCTACTTAAATAATGCTCTCAATGTTAAATCTTACAATCGCTTTGTGTTTAAAGCTTTTAGTAAAACTTTTTATGGAAGTAAAATCTTTTAATAGCGCTATCTAGAGCTTTATTTAATGTTCCATGCTTTATCGTAGCAATTTTTTTCTTATTAAAAATTAATTCAGAAACATTATTAGTTTAATTATACCTTCGTCATCGAGACCCACTTCCTGGGAGTCAAATTCTAGAAGTGATGTGGAAATCCTGGGTGAAACACCCTCGCAGAGAATTTGATGTCCTGGTGATAGAGAAGAATTTGAGGTTTCAATTAGGGTTGCGGCAGCAACCCTAAAAAGCTATAAAAATAAAATCTCAACAAATTACTCAGTAACAGTGAGGCTCCCAAACCAAAGAAAGCAACAGAAACAAAAATAGATATCAAAATTTAAAATGGTGGTAAAACAAGAGCCACAAACAAAACTGAAAAGTGATAATCTAAACATTACTTAAATAAATTTCGTTAATTATCTCCTTTTTTACAAATTTTAATATTGAAATAATTTAAAATCAAATATTTTTGTTTTCCCTTGGCCTCAATTCTTTGTTGCTTGATGTCATTCCAGCGTGCCAATAAGCACTTTCGCAGTAAGGAATTACTGTAGAGTCAAACATCTAAACCTGTATGTTTTCAATAGTTTCATAGATTATCAATAAGTATACAAAATAAATAAATTCTATAGCCTCCCCCCTCAAAAAAATAAATTCTTAAATATATACTTGGTGCTTTGTGCAAAATTTGGCTTGGCCTGAACTAGTCCGGGTTTACCGCAAATCTTATCCATGCCGTGTTTTGGATTAAAAAAAAACAAAAACAAAAAAAAAAAAAAAAAAAAAAACAAAAAAAAAAAAAAAAAGCAGTATGACTACGGCAAAAACAAGAAAAAACTGGAAGTCAATATGAAGCCCAAATTATATATTTCAATATATAACACAGCGATATATACTGTACAAGGAAACCAGACATGGAGACCCGTCAAACGGGTATTTGCTATCTAAATTGATTGTAAAGCGTGATTTCCCATTGCTTACAACATTTAAACTATTGTTTATACTAAAAGAAAAATAATGAAAGAACAGAATAAAAAACACTATCTTATTGCTAATCCTGCCTTTTTGGCAGCTAACCTCAAATGTCTTTATGTGACCTTTATATTTGCACATAAGGGGGTGGGGGTGAAGTATTTGGACAGTTTGAAGTCAGAAAACAATTCTTTCAAAATCTAAAAAGGCGGTAAAACAGGATCCTTGAAAAAACTCAAGAGTGATAATCTAAATATTACATCAATAAATTTTGGTTATTAAAACATTTTTCACAAATTTTAAAATTTAAATAATTTAAAAAGGGTTCATCTGTTAAGAAAAAAAAGAACAAAATTTGAATTTACAATTAATCCAACTATCGTTCAACCGAAAAAGATCTATAAGACATTGTTTGTTCCAAGCAGAAAAACTTCCAGGAGTGTGTTTTTGTTTGCCAAATTTTTGAGCTAGACAACAGCAGACAAAAAAAAAAAAAACTGAACTCGCTTCTTTTATCTGTTTACATTAAGCCATAGCAGTAGCCTATATTTAAAATTTCTTTGTTTCATAAAACATTTTATTTGACAAATATTAGTTTATTAGTTTTAGATGAACAAAAGCTATTTTTAACGCCCATACACAACAATAAAAACCAAAGTAGTTGATAACTTTGAAAATTAGTTTTAGTTTAATGGATTAAAGAAGCATAAGTTTTCTGTAAGGTATGAACAAACTCAATGAGATTCAAAAAAGATTTATATTAGTCCAATCATATTAGGGTTTTAGGTGGAAATAATCTTGGGCAGCGTAATAGTGCTGCCTGAGTAAAGAGCGATGTGGGCTCTATGTAAAATTTATTTTAATTTTTTTTTCTTTGGTCTTAGGCCAGGACACTTCCTATCGAAGGAATTGAAGTAGAAACTTTAAAAGGGGCTCATTCGATTGCGAATTCAAACTGTTTGTGCCCATTTTAATAGTCGAAAGTGATTGAAGGGCAACTAACCCCCCTACCACGCCCACCATTTCCCCACACATTCAGTCAAAATTTTATGATAGCCATTATGTTGAACGTAGTTGAAAGGTCCGGAAATTATGTCTTTGAGGATGACAGCCCACCTACAGCCCTCAAAGCAAGGGTTGTAAGTTATGTCCAGGCTGCATATAAGGTATATATAGAAAGGATGATCTTATAAACTTCGGGCATGTGATAGAAATTTTGAGATGGCCCATTTGTTGTCTTAAAAATTTCGAAGAACTCATTCGATTGGAAATTGAAAGGGCTAGTAAAGTTTCTTTCTCTTACATTAGGTCTTCATGGCTTTTTTCCTGCAACCCAATTTCAAACTAAGAAAGCCAAATGATTGTTTTTGTTAGTATAGCGGAAACAGAACTGTTAATCAACACATTGCCAAAAACTAATGTTAGCTAACAAATCACAGAAACGTAAAAAGTAGGTGGGAGTGGGACTTTCAAAAACTCATTAATGGTGAGATGGGATATTAATAGCCAACTAGTTAGCTAGTTCTGTAAAGTATATAAAGTTCTTTTACTTGCTGACTAGTTGGCTAATTCATTCTGAAGTGTATATATAAATGAGATCTAATAGCCAACTGGTTGGCTAATCTAAATGTGTATATAGATGGACTTTAATAGGGCCTAGCAAACTAGTTAGCTAATTCTAGGCTCTAATATGTATTAGAAACCTTATTGATAGCTGACTAGTTGGCTATTTTCAAATGAAGGTTATATATACATGGGATCTTAGTAGCCAACTAGTTAGCTAATTTTACATATGTAGTCTAATAGAAACTGTATTGATAGCTGACTAGTTGGCTATTTTAAACTAAAGTTTATGTATACATTGGACATTAATAGCCAACTAGTTAGCTAATTTTATATTGTATATATAACTCTAATATTAGCTGACTAGTTTGCTAATTAAGGCTGCAATGTTTTTATAGGTGAGATCTAATAGCCAGCCAGTTGGCTAATTGAAATATTCTATATATATACACGGTCATTCTTATTAGCCACCAGGTTGGCTAGACAATTTTTTCTATATATAATGCTTGGCTAAAGTTTTTTTCTTTATATATAGACTGTACTATTTTCAATTAGCCATCTGGTGGTATCCCCTCCTATATATGTCAATTCAGGATATATATTTGCACGTAAGGAGGTTGGGGTTAGGTTAGGGAGGGGGCTCAAATTTATTTCCAAAAGAAATGATTATTATTTTCTTAATCAGCATAAAAAAGGCATTGAATGGTGTATTCACTTTATTCCTAACTCAATAATATGATTTGGTATATATTTGCCAAAAATGAATCTAAAAGAAGACTAGGACTACTCCCTCACAGGAGGGGACGAATCATTTAACTAATTGGCCTTTATAACATACTCTACCAAGTACAACAGATAGGAAATTTCCAGGTCCCTATTCAGGGACCTGAAAATACCTTGCACTAACTCCTTGTCACTTCTTAAGATAATATGGACGACAGGATAAGGGTTGCTATAACTTTTAAGGACAAAAGTTTCCAAATCAGCCAAATATGGACACTTTTCGTGTCCCTCTAGGAAACTAGCCAATATATAGGGTTGCCACCACAGACAAGAAGTATTATCATACCTCTTGTCTGTGGTTGCCACTATGAATTTTCAAAGCCTGTGAAAAAAGTGCCAAAAAACGGTGAAATTCGTCCTTCTTTGTTCCGCTTCCTCACGGTCTATTACCTGCATGAGTTCTGCAAGTATTTCCATCTATGTCATTAATGCTACCAATAAATTAAGTTTAGTACTAGTTCAATTTGAAGAGCTGGCGTAAAAAACTCGTCATTAGAATGTCAACAGAGCAAAATTATATATCGATTATCAATACGGCTACCTATCTTATTCGAAAAGTAAAGAACCAATCATATAGATTCATTTTCACTTCGGCATTTTCATAAGCTATGCGAAAAAGATGCGAATCGTTGATCTTCGGTAGCTATTCAAGGATCTTTGGGTGCGACAAGGTCCGAACGGCTGTAGCAACGAAATGTCTATTTTAACCTACATGGTTTTAGAATTCAACAAAATACGTCAATCTCCTTAACCACTCATTCAACTGGTTGATCAAGGGTTTAAAATCATTAAACAACTCCTCTTCTTGTCGTTTTCTGAACATTTACAAGTAGCCCGGAGAAAAAATGACGTTTTCGAGAACTAAAAAAGTGAGAAGACAAGACCAATTTAAATAAATACGCTTGAGTTATGAAACTGGCAACAAGCGTTAAACAAAAAATCACACCTGAAAGTATAAAATATAAAACAGAAACATTTGCTAGCGGCTATAAATAAAATTGAGCCGCAATACAGCTTTTCTGCGAAACTCCTTTCTTTCTATGACATCAGTGTAATAACAGCCTTGTGCTTACTTGTACTTGTTTCGCGTTCAAGCCGTATCCAGACTCATCTTGACTATTGCTAGACACGTCTTCTTTAGGCCTCCTGCCCTCTTCTTCCATGCCGGTAGTGGTAAACATTTGAGACATATTTCGCTTATATGGTCATCTGGTCACCACATTGCGTGGACAAACCATCTCAGTCTCCTGTGCTTAACAATGTCAGAGACAAGTGGGCGATCCCCACATCTTCTCCCTACTTCTTCATTCGATATTCTTTCTGAGAGGCGGAAACCCAGGACATAGCGCAGGCATTTGTGGTTGAATATATTCAAGCTCAACACTTCGGCTCCTTTAAGTGACCATGTTTCACATCCATAGAGGAGGACAGAGAGAACCATAGCTTCATACACTCAGAGCTTTGTGCTTGGCAATATTTCGCTCTTCTTCCTTGCTTCCGTAGTTGAAGGAAGACACTCCAGTCTGACGATATGCGGCTCTGGATTTCTTCTGAAGATCTGTCGGCAAGGTTTACCATCAATCCGAGGTATTTGAACGACTGGACGTCCTCTATATGATTACCATTTAGGGCAACAGGGGGTTTCATCCATCCCATCTGTTCGCATGGATTTTGTTGTTGGTATGCTTATTTGGAGACCAGTCGAGAGTTCCTTGACTGCCATGTCATTTACCATAGCCTGGGCTTCTGCAACAGATTCAGCAAGCATGTCCACTTCGTCTGCATAGTCAAGATCTGTGATAGAGAAGGACTTGCTCATTGCAAAGCTTTTATACTTGTCCAGGACCCTGAGGATCCAATCGATGACGAAGTTGAACAAAGTTGGTGAAAGGACACAGCCTTGACGTACACCTTCCTCGATCAGGACCAGATCTGAAAGATCACCATCGACTCTTACCTGAGCATTTGTTCCAACATAGTATGCCTTGAGCAGATTGATGATCTTCTCAGACACACCGTCCTCTTTCATTGCTTCCCATATTGCATCACGATGGACCGAATCAAACGCGATAATGAAGTCTATGAAGATTTGGATTGTTTCCTGCTGGTGTTTAAACCGGTGTTCAGAGATCTGTCACAGGCTAAAAATCTGGTCACAGCAACCCATGCCCAGCCTGAATCCTGTTTGGTTGAGTCCAGTTCGTCTGTTTCTGGTGTCTCTGAATCTATTTAAAGGTATTACTGCGAACAGCTTGGCAGCAATGCGGATAGGGGATATACCTAAGTAGATTTTGCAGTCCATTAGGTATCCTTTTTTGAAGATAGGGACAATTATTGAGGTCTTCCAGTCATCTGGGATGTATTCATTGTCCCAGCCTTCAGTTATCACGCTAGTAAGTTTATCCATCACCACCTCAGGGATAGCTTTCAGTAGCTCGTCAGGAGTCCAAGCTATTCCTGGGCTTTTATGGTTTTTCAAAACTTGGATTGCCTTAATTACTTCATCCCTGGAAGGTGGGTCTGTACATACATTTTCATAAACCTGGTCGTGTTGGGGGTTCTGCGGTGCAGTAAGTGTTTGCTTTCGATTACTATTGTCTTCTGGTCTCGATAGCTCTTGGAAGTGAGCTCGCCATCTTTCAATATGCTTCTTGCTGCATGTGAGTATATTCCCATCCTTCACCTTAAGCGAGAGGATGGTAGTTTGCTTCTTCTTCCCAGTGCATTCTCCAGGCATCTAATAGAGTTTTCGTGTATCGTTCCGTTTTGTGGCTCTTTCCATATCACTAAGAACATTGGACCAGTAGGCTTTTTTGTCAGCTCTTCCCAATTTGTGACATTCTTGTCGTAGCACTTTGTATGTGGAGGATTTCTTGTTTGTCATTTCTTTTTTCTTGGCAGAGTTTGAGTGTCATTTCTGAGATCCATTTCTTGGTTTTACGCTTGACAAACCCAAGTATGTTTGAGACAGCTTCATTGATGTGGTCCTTGAGTTTGCTTTATATCTTCTCAATCCTTATGTTGGGGCAGTTGGGGCACTGCTCGGTCGGGGTTGCCTCCTCGGTGTCATCTTGAAGGACAATGAATGGGTTTGAGAGTTCAAGGACAAACACTCCTCAGTAATCATCTACTTTCAGCTTAGACACGTCTATTTTCTGGTACGGCATAGTAGTCTTCCTTGAGCTGAGTCTGTACTTTAGCCTTGTCTTCAGCAAGAAGCGGTAAGATCCATTTTGTGATTCCGTGTCAGCACCTCTGCGCACTCTCGAGTTCAACACCATGGATTTCCATCATCGGGATACAAGGAGATAATCTATTTGAGCTTTTACTCTTCCATCACGAAATTCCCGTGTATACGTATGACACGACTTGTGCCTAAGCCAGGTGTTAGCCACAGCGAGATTGTTCTGCATTGCCAACAGCAGAAGCCTGTTTCCATTTGTGCACCGGTCTAATAGGCTATGCTTGCCGATCGCCTGTTCCGAGTTATTCAGCTTTCTGCCGATTCTGGCATTGAAGCCACCTCCAATTAGGAGGATATCTTTCCGGGGAATCTTATCAAGGACTGTCTGCAGGTCACTGAAAAACTGATCTTTTTGCTGTTCAGTGGCATCTCTTATTGGGGCGTAAACGCTAAGGATAGTCAGATTGTTCTTACGACCCTTAATTCTTGCCTGTACGATTCTCTCAGACACAGGCTCATATTCGATGAGCCCAGTGATTGCTTCAGGGGACAACAGGATACCTACTCCTGCCCGGCCAGATCCATCTAATGGTCCCGAGTTAAAAAAGAGACCAACTTCCCATCCGAGAATTCAAGGGTCAAGATGTTATGTCCATTTAGTCTCGTGTCAGAAACACACAGATTATCAAAGTCATAAAGATAATATTCATCAGCTACAAAAGATTGTGTCAGTAAACATTTATTCGAGCACGGGTTTGAGCAGCCGATATTCAGGTCTTGCCTTCTTGATAGAACGGTAGCTAGCATACTTTTCGACGAGAACGCCATTCTCGTCGCATTGCATAATACCGGGGATGCCGTAGCCAAGCTTTTCATCATCATATATGTCATCATCATTAAGCGTTTATTGGGGATAAAGTACATCACAAGGTCCCCAGTCTTGCGGTCACCCAAATCGCGTTGGCCATCACCTTGCTCGGCGTGGAGCTCGGTGATATTTACACCTCTTCACCACTTTGAGGTGCGCTAGCGGACTTCCTATGCAGGCTTGGGACGGAGAGTCAAGCCTCATTGCCTGTATGTCCACCACCGCCGTGGAAATTTCCAGGCTTAGATACCCCTTTGCTCCCACTTAGAATCAGTAATAGGCTTCAGAAGGCTTATAATATCAGCCATATGCACACGGCTACACGCCACAGGGATTTACGCGGAACGTGCCAGCAGTGAATGGCCATTCACTTATTCTTTCCAGCCTTCTCAGCGGCCTTGGTGACTTTGCCACAAGCAGTAGGTAGGTCCTTGAAGTTGACCGACTTGATGACAAACGTCAAACGTATAATAGAAGAAAAAGATGGATTTGATAGTTCTAGCATACCACATTGGTTAAGACTTTAGGTCCTATTCGGTTAATAAATGGTGCTTGCGCAGGGCACAAAAACATCGAAGAAAAATCCTCAAGCCGTTACCAAAGCTTAGAAGTAAAGTATAAAATTAAAAAAAAAGGAAAGAAAAAAAGAAAATAAAGACATTTCATTTGGAAAAATGTCCAAAAAGTGATCTTTATTTCAAAAAGCTGCCTTTTTTGATCCAATAGTGTCCCGGTGTCCTTCAGAGTGAAAAAGTGTCCAAAAGGCACTAAAAGTGTCCATTTGGCATCCCAGGACAGGATAACAATTGGTTGATGATGAAAACAATACACAAGACAGGGTTTTAAGCTTTCTGTTCCGTAAATATGTCCACTGAGCACCAGAAAATATATCATTTTCAGCCAAATTTTGTCCATATTTTGTACTCTTTGAATATTTGTACAAGGCTACCAAATTGATCTTCCATCCTGACAGCTGAAATAAAAGCTATAATTGAGGCTCTTAAGGTAATCCAAGCAAAACCTCGACTATACAAAAATATGTCGTCTTTTCGGACTCAAAGTCAGCTTTATAGATGATTTCTAAAGGTTTGTCATCCTTAAACTTACAACCCTTGCCCTGAGTGTTGTGGGGGGAAGGGTTGTCATCCTTAAAGACCTAATTTCCAAAACTTTCAACTACGTTGAATAAAATGGCTATCTACAAATTTTGATTGGCTGTGTTTTGGGAAAAGGTGAGCGCGAGAGCGGGGTCAGTTATCCTCAAATAACTTTTGACTATTAAAAAGGGCATTAGCCATTTGAATTTCCAATCAAATGAGCCCTTTTTGAAGTTTCTACGACAAAGATTTCAATAAAAACCTTATATGCCCCTAAGCATAACTTATAACCCCTGCTCTGAAGACTGTGGGGGAGTATCCTGCACAAAGCTATAATTTCCTCAACTTTAAACTGCGTGGAACAAAATGGCTATCTAGAATTTTGATTGGATATGTTTGGGGAATTGGTAGGCGTGGAAAGGGTGGTAGTTGCCTTCCAATCACTGTCAACTATTAAAAAAGGCACTAGCCAATTTAATTTCCAATCGAATTAGCCTTTTTTGAAGTTTCTACGACGATGCGGTCTGTAAAAACCTTTTATCCCCCTAGAGCATAACTTACAACCCTTGATCTGAGGGCTGTCTTAGAGTGTCCTCCTCAAAAACATAATTTCTATTTGGAAATCAACAACACTGAACAAAATGGCTATCTAAAATTTTTGATTCCATGTGTTTGGGGAAAAGAAGAGTGAGAAAGGACGGCTAGTTGCCCTCAAATCCCTTTCGACCGTTAAAAGCGGCATTGGACCTTTGAATTTCAAATCGACATAAAACTTTTTCAATTTTCAACAACAAAGATTTAAATAAAACAAACAGACACCCGGGCCCTACCGTCTACCCCGGGCCCTGCAGACTGGGGGGGGGAATGGCCGGCTCAAATGTATAATGTTCTGAAAGTTAACGTCGTGGACCAAAATAAACACCCCAAAATATTTATTGGATTTGGTTGTTGAAATCGTGAGCGTGGAAACGGTGGGAGTTACATTCCAAGTACTTTCAACTATTAAAAAGGGCACTAGCCATTGTAATTTCTAAACGAATGAGCCCTTTTTGAAGTTTCTACGACAACACATTCTATAAAAACTTTGTTTCAAAGTGAATTTTGGAAATTTTTTCCTTGAAATGTATAACATGGAATATTTTTTAGTGTTCTGTCATGGTTTTTCTCGTCGGTGTTACATTCTGTTGATGTTTCAAAATTTAGTTTAGAAGTGTTTCGTTGAAACATATGACATGGAATTTTTTTAACATGCCAAGTTCAAGATCAGGACAAAATTGGGCTGGGTAAAGCTTTTTAATAACTCTTGGTTGGTGACTTGTCAGAAAATTCTTGATCAAACCAAGGATGTTGTGTGCCTTAACTGCTTGGTTCCAATAGTGACTAAGAAATTTAATCTTATTGTCAATTTAAATAAAAAAAAAAATTTAGAAAGTTTTTTTTAAAGAAATTTTCCAAAGGAAAATAAAGAGCTAAGTTACAAAAGAGACAATATGCTACAAAGCAAAAGAACATTTCGTGCATAAAACAAACATTAATTTACATCAATCTGTTGAAGGAACCACAACACAAGCATATATTACAACAAACAACGAAACATACTAGAAATCTTAATTAATGAAAAAAAGACCTGAAATGACCAGAAATAGCAATAAATAATTTAAAATTAACAGAGTTACATTAAATTTAAAATTAACAGAGCTTACCACAAACAATTATAGGCCGAACGTAACTAAGCTTTCTTAAGACCAGCGTGTCATTTGCCCTGCACTTAAAGCAAAATACAAATGTGTATGAATTTAATTTTAAAAAATGAGGTTGGAAAGATTAGGGACTTAGCAATTCATAAATATTTATTTAAGACTAAACTCCTCCCGGTTATGGATTACAGTTGTAAGCTTTGGGGTCTTAGAGAAAGTGGGGAGTTGGAGAGACTGCAAAGAGATTATTTTAAGATAGTTCTTAGGCCCCATAAATCTACTCACAATATTGTACTGGAGGGGAAATAAGGACTTAATAGGTTAAGAAAAGATAGGTTAATAAGAATGGTAAAGTTTTGGATAAAAATTTTAAGAAGTAAAAATAGGCTAGCGAAAGAAGTGTATTTTAGTTTGTTGGAGGATAAGATAGAGGTAGGGTGGCCACATGAAATTAAGAACATTTTAGATGAAGTAGGATATTCGTATTTTTGGAATGAAGGTCAGGGATTGAATTCGGATAGAGCGGTTATTAAGTAAAAGAAAGGTTAAATGAGGAAGGTATTCGGCAGTGGCAGGCTCGGAAAGAGGCCTCAGGATCTCTGAGCCGATACAGTACAGTAAAGGACACGTGAGGGGAAGAAATTAATTTTAAGTTGGGGTTGAGAGGGTAAGAAATAAAATGGATTATGAATTTAAGGGGAGATTCGATTGATTTTGGGGAAAGAAAGAAGAAATTTAGGGCCCCTTCCCTTGTCCGATGCGTGGAGAAAATGATGAGAATTTTTTTCATTTTGGGGGGGGAAGTTTGATTCATAGTTACAATTCTACTTTTTAAAACAATAAAAACTTTAGTATAAAGTGCAAAACACTGAGGAGGTGACAGTCCGTTCATATACAGATTGATTTCTGTTGCTTTAAGTGTCAATGTCGCTCCTTACTTTCAGTAAAAAAAAATTGCTTTTTTTAATTTAACTAAGTGGCAGATTTGAATAAGGAATAAAAGCAGAGAAAAGAAATAGACAAATATAAATGTATTATCCACAGTCAAGCTAACAGAACTCATTTATTTTGTTCATATCCAACTGTATTTGATCTTCATGAAGCAATCCACCTTAAAACCCTCTTACCTTCTTTCTATTCATAGATACGCCTTTCTCTGCAAAAATTAACTTAAAATAGCAGTCACTTATTCTCCGTAATTCCAAAACTGAAAAATTGAAAATATTTCCTGTTCAGAAACAATATGGAGATTAAGTGCCCATTATTCCTTTAATCCGATTTTTACGTGAAAGCCAGCCGTTAGAATAAAGAAGGAACGTGGCACCAGGGAATAAAGAAGTAAGATTAAGATTACAGTATATGATTATCTGATCTTTGCCCTTTGTACCTGTTCTTCAAGATATCAGATTACTAAGTGCTTCACTTATATATGTTTGTGTTAAACTTTGACTGCCAAAGGAAACCGATGAAACTTTTACTGAAAGAGACTTCGTAAGTGTTGAAAGAGTGGATAATCCGTTTTGTAAACTGATCTGAATTCAAAAACACTAATAGGAATATGTCATGGATCAAAATGAAAGTTTTGCTGTAGAAACTCCTCTAGCTTAATCAGCGGATATAAGTGGGCCTATTTTCTCACCATACGAAAGATTTTCTCACCATTTATACCAGCCTTCAATGAAGGAAACGCATCAGTTCAAAACTTAAATATAAGATATTCCAGAAAATAATTCAGACAGAAAAATAAAAAACTCAGTGTTAAAGAGTATTGCTTTATGTCAAAAAAGCAGAAACAATGACAGATCCAAGCTAGGGAAAACGAACTGAAAATTAAAATTCTAGATGCCATGGCAAAAAATTGGAAGGAAGAGAGTGTAGAACAGCATAAATGTTGAGTAGAAGTCTGTTAAAGACTCAAAGCCTCAACTTGAAATTGACCCTCAATGCAAATATTGTAGTGTCAATCCTAAGATGGTCACAGTTTTCAAATGTTTAATTATTCATGAAAGTAATTATTTTGGACAATGTTTCTTGGGAACTAAAGAGGGTTTACCTACCTAAAATTTTCACTTACGATGATTATGAGAAACTAAAAGAGGCTGATTTTGGCCGTTCTAAGAAAAGAGGAAGCCTGAAATACAATTTGAAAGCAAGAGAAGGGATATTTGGAGTTTTTTTTATCATATGTTCAATTATTTCTGAAAGAGAGACAGAGTAAGTTGGGTTGCTATTGGACAAAAAGTTACTGTATTTGAAAAAGGGTTTACATTGCTAAACTTGTCACTTACTATGATCGTTAGAAATTCAACGAAGCTTATCTTAGCTCTTCTAGGAGAAAAAGAATCCTGGAACACAATTTGAAAACTTAAGAAGGGATGTTAAGAGTTTGCAATCAAGTATTTTTGAGTATATTTGGATTGGCGAACGGCAAGTGAATAACCGGTCTGAACAGACTGTGAATGACAGCATTCATCCATCACAAGATGCGAACCACCCAGGAACGTCAACTCGATTCAAAAATAGGAAATCACTTAGCTTTGCTGTTTGGATGCAAGGCGCAAATTTTTTTTAGGATGATCTCCCGCATCTCGCACCATACTTCTGTAGAGCCGGGAAAAGAAAAAGTACAGTCCCAAAAATTACAGCACAAAATTATACTTTTGGGACTGTTAAAGCGGATATTTTTTTTAATTGGGAAAAAATTACGGACCACACGACTGTTTATGTAAGCTATAACTTCGTAGGCAATAGTTGAAAGTGAAACACAATGGGATTTTCAAGCCGAAAAAGCACCAGTGTGACAGGTGCATGGCATTTAAGTTTAAGAACTGTGAGTATATATTAAGGAAAGCAAAAGCTAGGACTGAGAATGACAGTGACAAGGACAGAGCCAAAGCTAGTTCAAGGGTGTGTATAATGTCAACTCATGACCTTGAATCTAAGTTGCTTTGTCAAGACATAAAATTTTTGTCTCTTTACTTCAAACAGAAGGTTGTTTTGCATAGCTGCACTTCAAACAATCTTGTGAGTTTAGACGTACTGAATATAGTTGGGATCGAGACTTAAGGGCAGTTGAATCCATTCGAATTCGTTTCATGTGTTATTGACAAGTTGGAAGACCTGCTAAGGTCATACACAAACGCTGAGGCGATTATTGTGTGAAACAATGGATGTTCATAAAAGAACAAGAATTGAGTGCTTTCTAATGCACTTTTCGATTTATCTACTATGCATAGAGTAGCAGTGATGTAGAAGAATCTGGAAAAAGGGCACAAAAAAAGGTAGTGGGACACTCTGCACCAGACATTCAGAACTCAATATGAAGATGAAGACGTTTCCAATCCAAACATGTATACATCTGAGATGAAGGATGTCTGGTGCAATCTTTACCTTTGTCGAGCAAAAAAGAGACTCGTGTTACCACGACTGTTATTTAAATACAGGTCAAATAGATATGTTTATTACATGCTCTGCTATACGGCCACATTGACCATTATACCAAAATGGGTTGTGAAAAAACAAAAACTTTGACTATATCCATTTCACGAACGAGCCCTTTGACTTGTTGCGTGTCAGATAAATGGCCCCTTAGAATTTCCGGGTGTGTTGTCAAAAGATACTCGTGCCTTCTGCAAGAGTACTAAATTTTAGTTATGCTTCTATTTGACTTTAAAGTAATTTCATGTTCTTAGAACAACAGAATGATTTTGGATTAAATAAAAATAGCCGGGTTTAAAAATATTAGTGATAGCCTACAATCTTATTATACAAAATACTCGTTGTAAACACACTTTTTTAGTCCTTTAGAACTTATGCAAGCCACGTAAAAAGTTCTATTTTTGTACAGAACTTATGCACACCTCGTACATTTTGAATCTTTGAACAGAGTGCATTATTACATGTGGTATAAACAAATGACAGTGTTCAAATGTGAATACAGGAGCAACCCGGCTAGGTAGTAACTGAAATTCTACCAAACGGAATTTTGATACCAATAGATACGTCAAAAGAATCTGATTTTTATCCTAATTTTAAACATGTACGTTACATCAAGTTTAGTCTTACCCACCAAAGTGACGCGCCTGAGAAAATTTGCTATATTTTAAAAAAATGAGAAAACATCCCCTAAAAGTCATAGAGTTTGAATGCAAATCACCCATTAGATTCAGCGTGTCAGAGAACCCTACTGTAGAGGTTACAAGCTCCTATCTGCAAAAATGGTGAATTCAGTATTTTTTTGCCGGAAGATAGATCACGGATTGTTATTTATTTTTTTTTCTAGGGGTGATCGTATCGACCCAGTGGCTTTAGAATGTTACAAGAGGGCTCATTAAAAAGGAAATGCAAAGTTTTAGTTTTGCCACTAAGAAATTGGAGAGCAGCTAGGCCCCCTCCCATGCTTATTTGTTTCCCAAAGTCACCACATAAAAACTTTGAGACATCCATTTTGTTCAGAATAGTCTAAAAACCTAATAAATATTTCTCTGAGGACGACTTAATCCCCAAAAGTCCTCTGGAGAAGGGCTTCAAGTTATGAACTATGCCCATTGTTTACACATAGTTTTGGTTATTACGAAGTTTACAGACGGTTTTGAATTTTTCTTGCTGGGGTGGGAGGTTCAGGGGGAGAAGGCTACGTGGGAGGAACTTTCCAGGGAGGAATTTACCATTGGGGAAGAGAATCTCCATTTGGATTTCCTAGCATTATTTAAAAAACAATCAGCAATTAAATAAAATAAAAATTTCAACTGAAAGTAAGGAGCTAATATAAGACTTAAAACGAACAGAAATTACATTTATTAATATTAAATTGATATTATCGTAACAATTACGCCCCGAATTATTACGACAAAATTAAGCAACAAAAAACGGGTTTTGATTTTAATAGAGCAGTGAAACAAAATAATTAAAGTAAAATAAAAAATTTAATTAAAAAACATTCCAATTGATTCAGCTCACCGCCCGATAGAATTTATAAAACGGTAAAAAAAAGCAAAAAATAAACAAAAACATTACATAAAATAACATAACACGACAACTAAATAGGACGATAAAGAAAAATATTATAAATAAACAAACAAGATACTAACTCATATTATAAATAAACTTCAAGCACTGACGTTATAACAACAAGAACAAAAGCGAATGTCTATAGTGAAACCATAGATGCTCTCCTCTTAACATTCAGTGTATAAATGGGAATCTATTACAAGTGAAGACTATATTTACTTCAACAAACCAAAAAATGTCACCTACCCCCATCACCCTTGACTAAATCTCACAGGTTAATCAATCAATTCATAAATCATAAATTGGATGGATTTTTTTATTGCTAGTTTAGCTGCAGTCCGTTGACTTTTCCCATATTTTACCTCATTCTGACCTTCGTTCGCAAGGTTATCATTTGTTAGGTTATCAGGACAATTATTTAAATCACTACTGGTTGAATACTTTACCTGCTTTTAAATTAAACTACTATACATTCAATTTATCTTAAAGTCCTCTTCATCTCTATTGATACTAATACCCACATATATTATCTTTTTTATTTCTATTATTTCTCTGAAACTTTGTAAAAGTTCTACTGATGTATCTAAAAATTTTTTTTATAATTTTATATTTGTGCATCAGAGATTTTCTTGTGATTCATGTGAATATTTTGCTATTTTATGTAAAAAATAATACCAGGAAATCAGAATTTATCGTGTCCGGCCAAATTTGATTTTTCCACCATGCAATGTGTGCACATAGGAGTAGCGATATGAGGATTCAATCATCGTTGCTTTATATCTCCTAAATATTTTTGGAATGAAGGTCAGAGATTGAATTCGAATACAGCGGTTGTTAAGGTAAAAGAAAGGTTAAATGACCAAGGTATACAGCAGTGGTAGGCTCGGAAGGAGGCCTCAGGATCTCTGAGTCTGTATAGTACAGTGAAAGACACTTAAGGGGAAGAAATTAATTTTAAGTTGGGGTTGAGAGGGGAAGAAATAAAATGGATTTTGAATTTAAGGGGAGGGTCGATTGATATTGGTAAAGAAAGAGGAAATTTAGGGGCCCTTCCCTTTTCCGATGTGTGGAGAAAATGATGAGAATATTTTTCATTTTTGGGGGCATTGAAAGGAATTGGCGGATCTGAGAAATGAATGTTTTTAGATAATGTTCGTAGATAGAAAGTGGCTGGAAGGGATTGTAGGATCACGAGTTAAAATGATATTAAGGAATTAGGCTAGGTATGTTGATGAGATACGTCCTGAAAGATGTATCTATTTATAAATATTTTCATGGAGATTCATATTTAAATACGTTTTTTCTTTTCAATTTGCTTGTGTTTTTTTTTGTTTTTTGTACGTTTTTTCTTTTCAATTTGCTTGTGTTTTTTTTTATTTTTTGTTTCTAATTTATTTGTGTTTTTTGTTGGTTTTGTTATGTTTATGTTCTCTTTTTTGTTTTTGTTCCTATCGCCTTATGTTTTTTTGGAAATACATACATACATACATTTATACATTCATTTATAGGTTTGCGTGACATTCTTAAGAAAAATCTAACAATAAAAACCAAGTGCAGCTGAGGGGTTATCCTATGGAAATTGTGTACTACACAATTTGTTTAGTCAAATCATTGCCTACATAAATGGAACGTTGGTGAGCACAAGCAACAGTCTTTCAAACTATGCGAATTATATACAATTTATGTTGATGACTTCAGTCTCTTATACGAAATTGAGTGGTTTGGCTATTGGATATGAATATTATATGGCCGCTAACACCACCAATATAATTGGAATACAATTGAAGATTTACATTTGGGGGCTAAAGTTTGATTCTTTGCCCATATTTCTTGAGAGTTGCTTCTGAAATATGGGGTCGTTGTATTAGAATAAGAAGCGTCTTTAAAAGTAATAAGAGTGTTAGTGTAAGGAGCAAGATATTGAGTAGGGGGGTAACCCTACAGAATAGATCTACCAAAATTAATATGCAAATGTCATTTTAATTTTTCATGTACGGTGAGCCAAATTCAAATTTGCATTAGGTTGAAAACGCTCAAACATTATATCAAAAAAAAGTTTTTTTTTGACTAGAAGTAAGAAGTGACATTAAAACTTAAAACGAACAACAATTATTATTTATATGAAAGAGACTTTCCCCTCCTCAAAAACTTGCTCTTTACCGTAAAGTTTGATTCTTAGTCACAATTCCACTTTTTAAAACAATATAATCTTTAGTATAAAGTGCAAAACGCTGAGGAGGTGACAGCCCGTTCATATACAGACTGATTTCTGTTGCTTTAAGTGTCAATGTCGCTCCTTACTTTCAGTTAAAAAAACTTGCTTTTTTTATTTAACTAAGTGGCAGATTTGAATACGGAATAAAAACAGAGAAAAGAAAGAGACAAATATAAATATATTATCCACACTCAAGCTAGCAGAAAACATTTATTTTGTTCATATCCAACTGTATTTTTATCTTTATGAAGTAATCCACCTTAAAACCTTCTTACCTTCTTTCTATTCATAGATACGCCTTTCTCTGCAAAAAGTGACTTAAAATAGCAGTCACTCATTCTCAGTAATTCCCAAACTAGAAAATTGAAAATACTTCCTGTTCAGGAACAATATGGAGATTATGTGCCCATTATGCCTTTAATCAGATTTTTACGTGAAAGCCAGCCATATAGCTGTAGGCACCAGGGAATAAAGAAGTAAGATTGAGATTACAGCATATGATTATCTGATCTTTGCCCTTTGAACCTGTTCTTCAAGATATCAGATTGCTAAGTGCTTCACTTATATATGTTTGTGTTAAACTTTGACTGCCCAAAGAAACCGATGAAACTTTTACTGAAACAGACTTAGCAAGTTTTGAAACAGTGGATAATCCGTTTTTTAAACTAATCTGAATTCAAAAAGACTAGCAGGAATATGACATGGATCAAAATGAAAGTTTTGCTGTAGAAACTCCTCTAGCTTAATCAGCGGATATAAGCGGGCCTATTTTTTTTTTACCATACGAAAGGTTTTCTCACCATTTATAATGACCTTAAAAAGAGGAAACGCATCAGTTCAAAACAAAGTCTAAGAGATATTCCAGAAAATAATTCAGACAGAAAAATAAAAAAACTCAGTTGTTTGAGTTTTCCCTGAAAGGAAAAACTCAAATTATTTAATATTCAGTTCGTTTTCCCTGAAAGGTAAAACGAACTGAATATTAAAATTCTAGATGCCATGGCCAAAAATAGGAAGGAAGAGAGAATTGAAGAGCAAAAATGTTGAGTAGAAATCTGTTAACGATTCAGTCTGAACTTGAAATTGACCCTCAATGCAAATATTGTAGTGTCGATCCTAAGATGTTTACAGTTTTCAAATGTTCAATTATTCCTGAAATTAATAATTTTGAACATTGTTTCCTGGGAACTAAAGAGGGTTTATCTACCTAAAATTGTCACTTACAATGATTATGAGAAACTAAAAGAGGCTGATTTTGGTCGTTCTAGGAAAAGAGGAAGCCTGAAATACAATTTGAAAGCAAGAGAAGGGATATTTGGAATTTTTGATCATATGTTCAATCATTCCTGAAAGAGACAGACAGCGTAAGTTTGGTTGCTTTTGGACAATTTTCTACTGGAAATGAAAAAGGGTTTACATAGCTAAAGTTGTCACTTACTACGATTATTAGAAATTCAGGGAAGCTGATCTTAGCTCTTCAAGAAGAAAAAGAATCCTGAAACACAATTTGTAAACTTAGGAAGGGATGTTAAGAGATTGCAATCAAAACCACCCAGACACCTCAAGTCGATTCAATAATAGGAAATCTCTTAGCTTTGCAGTTTGGTTGCAAGGCACAAAGAATTTTTAGGATGATCTCCCGCACCTCGCACCCTATTTCTGTAGTGCCGGAAAAAGAAAAAGTACAGTCCCAAAAATTACAGCCCAAAATTATACTTTTGGAACTGTTAAAGAGGTGATTTATGTTACTATGGACAAAATGACGGAAGAAATGACTGTTTTTGTAAGCTATAACTTCTTAGACGATTGTTGAAAGTGAAACACAATGGGATTTTCAAGCCAAAAAAGCACCAGTGTGACAGGTACACGACATTTAAGTTGAAGAATTGTGAGCACATATTAAAGAAAGCAAAAGCTAGGACTGAGAATGATAGTGACAATGACAGATCTAACGCTAGTTCGAGGCTGTTTATAATGAAAACTCATGACCTTGAACCTAAGTTGCTTTGTCAAAACATAAAATTTTTGTCTCTTTACTTCAAACAGAAGGTTGTTTTCCATAGCAGCACTTCAAATGATCTTCCGAGTTTAGACATACTGAATATAGTTTGGTTCGAGACTTAAGGGCATTTGAATCCATTCGAATTCGTTTCATTTGTTATTGACAAGTTGGAATACCTGCTATGGTCATACCCAAACGCTGAGGTGATTATTATGTGAAACAATGGATGTTGTCAAAAGAACAAGAATGGAGTGCTTTCTAATGCACTTGTCCATTTAGCTACTATGTATAGAGTAACAGTGATGCAGAAGAATCTGGAAAAAGGGCACAAAAAAAGGTAGTGGGACACTCTGCACCAGACATTCAGAACTCAATATGAAGATGAAGACGTTTAGAATCCAAATATGTATACATCTGAGGTAAAGGATGCCTTGTGTAATCTTTACCTTTGTCGAGCAAAACCATGAATCTTTCAATGGTGTAATTCATGGACTACCCAGGATTGAAGTATCACCGTAATTTTAAAATTTGAAGTAAAAAGAGAGACTTGTGTGTCACCACGACTGTTATTTAAATACAGGTCAAATAGATACGTTTATTACAAGCTCTGCCATACGGCCACATGGACCATTATACCAAAATGCGTTGTGAAAGAACAAAAACTTATGCTACGTCCATTTCACAAAGGAGCCCTTAGACTTGTTGCGTGTCAGATAAATGGCCCCTTGTAGTTTCTGGGTGCGTTGTTACAAGATACTCGTGCCTTCTGCAAGAGTGTTAAATATAAGTTATGCTTCTATTTGACTTTAAAGTAATTTCGTTTTCTTAGAACAACAGAATGATTTTGTATTAAATAAAAATATCCGAGTTTAAAAATATTAGCGATAGCCTACAATCTTATTATACCCAATACTCCTTGTAAACACACTCTTTTAGTCTTTTAGAACTTGTGCAAGCCACGTAAAAAGTTCTATTTTTCACTGAACTTATGCACACCTCGTACATTTTGAATCTTTGAAGAGAGTGCGTTATT